>NC_091469.1:147586048-147886048 GCF_036971445.1 Narcine bancroftii
GCAGTTGGATGATCTATCTTTTCATTGGATGTTAACCAGTGGTGTTTCTGCATTCTCAACTGACCCTGACTCTAACCTAAAACCTTTACTTTAAAAAATGGGAGATTTTCTTGGTAAATCCATCTATTTATATTCCTTCATTAGAATCATAAAATCCATTATTTAACGAGTATATGAAATCACGAGAGGAATGTACAAAGTGAACACTCACTGTCTTTTTTCCAATGGTACACGATTATGATCCTCAAAGGCTTGGTTAGAGGTGAGAGAAAAGTGTAGAAGTAAGGATCTTTCTAGTTTAGACTGATGTTGATTAACACGGTCAGCATAGTGGTCAACACAACGCTTTTACAGTGCCAGCGATCAGGTCTGGGGTTTTAATCCCGCGCTGTCCGTAAGGTGTTTGTTCATTCTCCCCGTGGCTGTGTGGGTTTCCTCTGGGGGCTCCTATTTCCTCCTACCATTCAAAGCGTACCAAGAGGTTGCATGTCAATTGGGTAGCATGGGTTCCTGGGCCAAAATGGCCTGTTACCATGCTGTTTGTATGTCTAAATCTATAAATTAACACACTAATTAATTAACCAAAATATTAATGCACAAATGCAACTTGGTTAATGGTGATGCTGGGAAAGTCGCAGATAACTAAGGACAGAGAGGTGATGGGGGGGGGGGGGGTGTCTAGGATATGTGTTTCCTGGCCACAGGCTGGAGATCGAGGATCTAGTTGCGTGCTTTGCTCTCATCATCACCAAGGCCTAGTAGCTTATTGTTGATTTTAGGAAGGGTAAAGGTGAAGGTTCCGATATTGGCATGTAATACTACATTTAGAATGTAATATAGACTGGAACAACCGTCAACCTCATTGACTGATCAAGGCAGAGTAGAATGGGAACCATGTAAAGGGCTATGGGTAGCATCAGTCTCAAGAAGTGTGTCCAGCCAGTAGCAGCCAATCATAGTATAAGAGTGTTTTGCCATATTCACCCCTCCTCTTTAAGAAGAGTCCGGCGGGTGAGAAGAAAAGACAATGAAGCAAATTTTTACAGATTAAGCCTGTCAGGAGTTCATAAGGCGTACTGATTGTGGCTGCACATAGGAGTGATCATACAGAGTGGAGTGCGTCTGGGAGGACTTCTTGCCTTTGGGAGATGGGGAGACCCTGTGATTTCAGGGCCAGGAGAATAGTTTTCCAGACTGGCATTCTCCCTTTCCACCTGCCCAATCCCTCTAGGATTGAAGCTGGTAGTCCTGCTTGTGGCAATGCCCCTGACCAGCAGATACTGCCACACCTTGTCTCTCATGAATGAGGTCCCCCAGTTTCTGTGGATGAATTTGGGGTACCCAAAGAGCATGAAGACATTGCGGAGGGCCTTGATAACTATTGCCGTGGTCATGTCCGGGCAGGGGATGATGAAAGGGAAACATGAGTATTCATCGATGATGGTTAGGAAGTAGGCATTCAAGTTGGAGGAAGGAAGGGGGAACTTGAAATCAATACTTAACCGCTTGAAGAGGTGGGTAGCTTTGATCAGTTGCGCCTTGTCCGAGTGATAGAAGTGCGGTTTGCATTCGGCGAAGACCTGGCAGCTTTTAGTCATTGTCCTGACTTCCTCAACAGAGTTCTGGGCTTTAATAAAATGAAAAAACCTAGTCATTCTGGGGTGGCAGAGGTTATTATGGACGATCTACTGACTGTCCATTTGGACACTGGCACGTCGCACGGGATAGAGCATCCAGGGGCTTACAAAGTTTGCCAGGCCAGTATAGGATGTCGTAATTATAAGTGGACAGTTCATTTCCCCACCTGAAGATTTTATCGTTCTTGATTTTGCCCCTCTGCTTATTATTAAACATGAATGTGACCACCCACTGGTCCATGAGGAGGATGATTAGTTCTTCCCACGATGTAGTGCCTCCAGTGGCATACTGCCTCTATGATGGCCTGGGCCTCCTTTTCAACTGAGGAGTGGCAAGTTTCAGTTGCTTGGAGGGTGCGTGAGATGGGTTTGGCCACTTGGTTGAGTGCGGCAGCCAGGGTAAAGTCAGACATGGTGGTCTCTACTTGGAATGGCATAGACATGCTATAGCATGCATCGTTGCCTTGCTGATGCCATCCTTGATAAGGTCAAATGCTGTGCGGGCCTCAGCAGGCAGGGGAAAAGTGGTGGCTTTTCCCAATGGATGAGCCTTGTCTGCATAGTTGTGGACCCATTGAGAAGAAACCCAGGCATTTCTTCAAGGCTCTGAGGGTGTGTGGAAGGAGTAGCTCAAGTAGCGGATGGGGTCGGGACCAATGATGCTGTTCTCGACCATGCAACTGAGGATGGCTAGTCAGGTTGTCTGGAACACATATTTGTCCTTGTTATAAGTAAGTTTCAGAAGCTTTATGGCCCAGAAGAATTTATAGAGGTTTGCATCATGGTCTTGCAAGCCATGGCTGAAAATTGTCACATTATCAAGGTATGGGTAAGTGGCCTGCAGTTTATTGTGATCCACCATGCAGTCCATCTCCCACTAAAAACAGAGATCCCCATTGGTGATGCTAAAAAGAACCCAGAGGATATGATAGAGGTATCCATCTGCCTCAAATGCGGTATACTGGCTGTCCTCTGGGTGGATCAAGAGATGATGATAGGCCAACTTCAGGTCGATGGAGGAGAATACCTGATATTGATCAACCTGATTGACCATATCGGATATGCGGGGAAGGGATACGCATCTGCTGCGAGTACTGGTTGATGGTCTGGCTATTATCTATGTGTGATAGTACAGATCTATCACCAATGTACATAGTGTATATAGTTACTGTATCTAGACTGTGCTTACAGCGATTGGCTGAGAGCTAAGCCACACCTATTGTCTGGGCCTTAAAGGGTTGTGTCCCTAGCTAGGTCGGATCATTCCGGACTGGTCGGCCACCTGTGAAGAGCTCCGGTCTTTTGCTAATAAAAGCCTTGGTTTGGATCAACAAGTCTTTGGTTCTTTCGACGAGCTCTACACTATGACCATCCTATTCTTTTGCCCATTTTTTATCGCGAGCTCCTGGGCCCACCAGGGACTATTGCTGGCCTCGATGATGCCCTCGCCCAACAATTGCTGAACCTCTACTTGATTAATGCCTTGTCTGTCGCACAGTATCGCCTGCTCCTGGTGGCCATTTGCTTGCAGTCAGGGGTGAGGTTGACCTTGAGGGTTGATAGGCCATAGGTAGCATGCAGAGGGCCATCTGTGAACTTTTCATTGCAAATGTTGAGGGGGGGGTGATGGAGCCCATCGAACTCCATTGTAAAGCTCTGAAGTTGGCACTGGAAGTCCAGCCCCAGCAGCAAGGGGGCGCAGAATTGTAACATGACGAGGAGCCTGAAATGTTTGTAAGCTGTACCTCCAATGGTCAGAGTCACTACAAGGACCCATGGATGACTGCCGTATGGGATTTGGTCGTGAGTGATATCTTATATTTGGTTTGCTGTACCTTGAGGAATAATGCTTAGCAGTGTGAATAAAGCTTTCCATACTCATGCTATCCAACAAAGAGTTCATAATGCACCCATTTACCTGGACATCCATCATAGACCTGGCGAGTTTGTGTGGCCCCTCTTGGTTCTGGGAGTTGGAGGCCAGTATAGAGTCGCTGTTTGAGTCCGATGGGTGCTCATGTTCCCAAGATGGCTGTCTTCGCTGTTTCCCCCAGGGTGATGTAGGCCTGAGAAGATGGCACTGGCCGCTCTGTCCAAAATGGCCTCCCCCCCACAAATCACATGTGTTATTGCTCTTCTTCAGAGGAGATGGCGCCGATCGCACTGTCCGGAGTGGCGACTGTCCGCACATGGCGCTGCTAGGTTTTGCGGGGGTTTGGTCTGGTAGACTTTGGCATAGCATCCCCTTTATCCTCACCTAGCGCGTACCACTTCCTTGGCAGGGCAGCATTTCCATGGGTGCTTGCCCTGCCCGCAGAGGTCGCATTTGGGGTGATCAGCCACCATCGCAGCTGAGGTCTGGTCGCTAGAGCAGTAGGATGGTGCTAGTGACCAGTCACTCATGGCACAGGATAATCCCTGTCCCAAGTCAGCGGCGCCTGTGGTGGCCAAGAGGCGGCCGAGTAGCCATCCGAATTTTGGAGGGCCACCTCCATTGTCTCTGTTGGTTCAACCGTCCCTTGCAGATCAAGTACCTTGTGCTGTAGGAGTCTGCTTTATGTACCTAAAGCAGATGCCAGCCACATAGGCATCCCAGATGAGGCCCTCAGCATTCTGGACAGTCGTCATGGCCTTAGAGTTGCATGTTCTGTACAGAGCCAGAGGACTCACAGGTATTCGGCGCTCGACTCACTGGTCGTTGTTTTCTGGTGGCCAGGATGTGTCTAGCGTAGACCTCATTTGCCCTTCTGCGTCTCCTTGGCACTGGCAAAACAGTTCCAACTGCATGGAGGATTATGGGTAAGGAAGACGGCCATTTTTCTTATTGATCCCACATTGAGCGAGGTGCCGAAGCAGCCCAATGAGATGGCGGTCCGGAGCAGCCCAGTGAGGTGCCGGAGTGGACCTCTGGGGCACCCAAGTGAGCCCCAGATGTACTGCTCCCCTAGGATGGAGATTCATTGTTGGGCGAGGGAATCAGATATTGGACGGACGAGGCAAGGACAGTGGCACCACCTTGCAAGTGGTGCACAGGGCATGTTCCCTCACTGCCATATCCTAGATACACCTATGGATATCCTTGATGGAGTGAAGTCTGGTGCCCATGATGTCGCAGGCCAGGTTAACAACCCTCTGAAGTTTATTCTTATCCTGAGAATTAGTGACTGGAAGTGATGCAGAGGTTTACAAGAGTCTTTGGTGACATACCAAATCTCCTCAGACATCTCACAATGGTAAGCATTGCATCAATATGGAGGCTCCAGGACAGATCCTTGGAGATGTTGACACCCAGGAATTCAAAGTTCTTGACCATCACCACGACTGTGCCCTCAATGAGGACTGTGTCATGTTCCCGATTTCCTCCTGAAGTCCGCAATCATCTTCTTGGTTTTGCTGACATTGAGCGCAAGGTTGTGGTCATTGCACCATTCAACGAGCTGATCTCTCACCCTCTCGATTGCTTCCTCATTGCCATTTGTGATTCTGCCAACAGCTGTGGTATCGTCGGCAAACTTGAAGATGGCATAGGAATTGACTCTGGCCACACCATCGTGGGTGTATGATGAGTAGAGCAGTGGGCTAAGCACACATCTTTGGGATGCGTCTGTGTTGATAATCAGTGAGGAGGAGACAAGGAGACAGTGAGGAGTCAAGGATCTAGTTGCAGAGAAGAATACAGAGACCTTGAGTGTGTAGCGTCTTGACCAGCACTGAGGCAATAAATGGTATTGAAGGCCAAGGTGTAGCCCTTCAAAGAAGGACATTTGTCTTATTTCTTGCTCTTGCCAACGTGAGACTCCAGGTTCACTTTGATGTGGATGAAACTTAGCTGCTGCTCTGTGGCAGAAAAAAACAATAATGAAAAGAAAGAAAAATAAATAGTCATTTCACCCCTGCATGAATTCAAAATGCATGCATCTTATTGGCATCATTCTGACATTTTCTCTTGTTTGGTTACCTAGATTTCATTAGAATTCTTCCGTGCTTTCCATCTCAACCTTTCTATGTGATAATTATGCATTTTCTCTGCCGCTCTTTCTGCACATGTCCCTCCTCCTTTAATTCAGAAGAAAGGGCAGCATTTCTTTTAAAACAGGATATAATTACCTTTTGCAAAAATCAGGTAGTTAATAACTAATAAGTGGTTGTATGCATGGGTCGGATGACATTATAAGATTCACAATTCACAATTAATTTATTCTAACTCAGCAGACTTTTTCATGACTCCAACAAACCACTATGGATGTAAACACAGCAGATTTATTTCACAAGCTGCATCCAGTACAAAGAAGCAGTACTTAACAGGCGATAATCATGGTTTGTGGACTATAGATATTCTCCCTCTGAATTAGTCCAGCATCCCATTACGTCATCCTATTGACCCCAGATTTGCTTTGTCCTGGTTGCACATACCTTCTCTGTCTTTTCTCTCCATTCACATTTTATTTTACCTGCAAAATAACAATTTCTCAAACTTTCCATAATCCATTTAAGTTCATTTATTACAAGCTGCGCCTTCACTCATAGATTGATCTACTTCTTATCACACTTGTTCTCACAGAGTCAGATTTCGGATTTCAGATTTACTGTCAGAGTACATACATGACATCGCATACCACCCTGAGATTCTTTTTTCCTGTGGGTGAGGCAGAATTACCACTTGTGAGTAGTGGGAAAAAAATCTGAATCAATGTACTCATGTAAACAAATAAAGAAATGTAAACAAACTGACTGCAATTCAGAAAGAAAAACAACAATAAAGTGCAAGAGTCCTTAAATGAGTACCTGATTGAGTTTATTGCAGAGGTCTCTGATGGATTCTGAAGCAAAATGTAACCTGCTGGAGGAACTCAGTGGATCGACCAGGATCAGTGGGAGATAAAGAGTGGTTGATATTTCAGGTCAAAATCCTTTATATAAACTGGTTAAGCACAATAAATTCAATTCCATGCCCTTGCCAACATGTCTGTCCATGGTCTCATGCACTGTCAGACTGAGACTACCTGCAAATTGGAGGAACAACACCTCATATTTCGTCTGGGAACCTTTTAATCAGATGGCATTAACACTGACTTCTCTGTCAGCCCCTATCCACCCCACCCCCATCTCTCCCTATGTCTCCTTTCCTCTAACTCTAAATCTCTCTCTCTTCCTTTTCCCCATCTCTTTTCCCCAGTTCTGCATCCACGGAGGCAATTCCACCCCACCCCCCCCCTTGCATCAATTCTCACATTTCTTCCCTCCTGTCTTCCTCTCCATATCAAATTATTGTGAGAGTACTCCTCTGCCCTTCCTTTCCTTCTTCCCAGCCTTTTAATTGAGGTGCCTGCCTGCTTTCTACTCAAACGTTGAAGAAGAGATGAGCCCTGAAACATCAGTTAAATATAATTACTGTAAGACCTGTTGAATTCCTCCAGGATTTCTGTGTTTTTACTATATCTGCAGCCTTGGATATTTCACTCTGAATGCAGTAAGGAAGCTCGTGTGGAGGCCAGAGTGGAATGAGCAGAACAGGGGCCAATAGCATTGGTGAACGAGGTAGAGGTGAAACATAATGCACAAAGGCAAAAGGACGGCAGGATATTTAAGGTTCATATATTTTCTTACGACATAGATGGAAGCCATTGGTGCCTTGAGCTCATGTCGGCTCTCATAAAGCACCTCACGCCCCACTAATTTTGTCTCCTTTTATTTTATCACCCTCTTACAGAAGAAGCAACTCACAGTGGCCAATTGCACCCCAGTCTGCAAGTCTTCGGGATGCAGAGTCAAGGAGCGAATGTCCAAACTCCACAAAGACAGCTCTGGATGGCAGGGTTGGACCTGGTTTGCCTGCACTGTGTGTGCAAGATTGGCTGCAACACCATTCCTCTCGGTCTCACACTTCTTCAGCATAACTTTGCTAATTCACATGGATTACATGGTTTCATGCTTCCAAATCAATTTTTTTTCTCTTATTAACGTATGTGTGATAGATTAGATTCCTCAGTAATAAATTTGATTGGCTTACGTCCAGAATTGCTTAATGAATCAATGAGTTTATTGTTGTACAAATGCTTAACGTTTCTCTGTGAGATTTCCTGGCTTTATTATACATCAGTAGCATCTGTCAAAATAATCAAGCTAGGAATTTCACATGAACTAGGTGAATGTTCATATGCAAAGAGCACTCTGTACAATTTACTCTCTCGAATTGCCTTTTGATCCTTTTCATCTACTTGAGAGAACAGATGGAGCCTTTGTTTCATATCTCATCCAAACAACATCTGCTCTGAGCCTCTTCCAAAGCCTGTGCCCCTTTTTTTAGACATGCAGTGCAGTAACAGGCCCTTTTGACCCACGAGTCCGTGCCGCCCAATTACACTCAATTAAATTACACCCCCAGTACATTTCAAACACTGGGAGGAAACCGTAGCTCCCAGGGAAACCCATGCAGGCACAAGCAGAACGTACAAGCTCCTTACAGACAGCATGGGATTCAAACCCCAGACCCGATCACTGGTGCGATGTTGGTCAGAATCAAATGAATACGGTGACTGCTTCTATTATATTTTATATTGTATATAGATATGTTTTCTAGGAGATAAATTGTGGTCAGTTTCTATTTGTGTACAAACACTTCAAAGCAGATCTCATTTAAAATGTCAGAGCTCTGCTCAAGCCAGACAGTCCAGGCTCTGGGTGCTTTTGAACAAATTTTGAAGAATCCCTATAAAAGCTTCACATGTAGGTGTTAATTGGACATATTGTGAAGTAATGGATTATTGTTTTGGAAATGAACAAACACGGAAAATTAGGTCCAGAGCCACAGTCTGTCTGAGTGCAGTTGGCTGTTCTAAGAGGGTCATGTGGTTTTCTCTGAATGTGAGAGAGAGAGAATCCAGTTCTACAGTTCAGCAGCAGTAGCTGGGACTGGAACAGGACAAGCTAGCAAGCTTGTGGAAATACCCCCCTTTTGAAGATGGGTTGTGAGTTCTTAGTTCAGCCTGGTCAAAGCCCTTGTGGTCCATACAAGAGGAGAGGACTGGCTGCATAATGTTTCACTTGAAATGAGAGAAACAAAAAGAAACTCTGTGGTGACCTGAAAGAAAGAGGTTATCATCTGGAAAACCCTGATGCGTCAAATTTCTTTGTCAAGATACTGACGTGGCTGGTTACAAGGAATCAGTTTGTGTCCAGCAAACAACAAATCACTCTCTGAAAACAGACAAGAACCTTTCTGAGCGGTAACAATGTACCTTTCAAGCTCCAAAGCCTGGTGAAATTCATAAATGTTAAATTCTGAGCACAGTATAAGAATTGGCTGCAACCAGTGAACTTGAAGGAATGAGAAGTGAGATTGGACTGTGAACCAAAGAACCTTTCTGAACTTACACAAACATTATATACACGAGCGCTTAGAATTACAAGGGGGTTAAGTTAAATTAATAGTAATAAGTTAAAAGCTTGATCCTGTTTTCATGTTTAAAGATAATTAAAAGCAACTTTTGTGGAAGTAACCATTTCTCTCGGTGAATATCTATTGCTGCTGGGTTTTGGGGTCCTCTGGGTTCATAACGATACTTCTTTATTTTATAGAATTTATTTTTCTTTGACCCCAATGAAGTACTGAAGGAGTGCTGGCCTGTCTGGAGACCATTCATAGGAGACTTTAAATTTTAAATGAAATATTAAAACTTAGTCATAGAGCACAGTAACAAGCCTGCGTCACCAAAATACCCCACTTAACCTACAACCCCTATAAGTCTTGAAAGGTGGAAGGAAATCAGAGTGTCCTGATTGTCTCTGGGAGGAAACAAGAAGAATGTGCAAATTCCGTACAGGCAGCACTGGATTTGAACCTGAGTTGCTGGGCCTGTAACAGCATTGCACTAATCGCTATGCTCCATTGAGTCTATATCCTCTAAATGTTAGTGAATAATAAGTCTGCAGGTGCTAGGGGACTAAAACAGCACACAGCAGGTCATGCAACGTCTACGGACACAAGCGGCAGTTGAGATTTCGGGCCAAAATACTTCATCAGGGTTCATCCATCATGCAGGTGTCAGACCTGCATTACTGACTGCCAATGGCTTTCAAAGGATGCTGCGTGACCTGCTGAGTTCCTCTAGTCCTTTGCAGAAGACAACGGTTCCATTTTGAAGAACAGGTGCTGAGGTTAAATCTCCAGGTAAACATTTTGTCCCTCAAAAACCAATTCTGTCATCACAATCCCACCAATCGTTGCATCCTCGGACTTGATCAGGAGCTGAACTGCAGCATCTGTCAGAGCAGTCCATGGGGGAAGTGGATGAGGTCGGGCTGGTGCAGCGCGATGAAGTCGGTAGACTTCCAGTGGGCTGTCCAGCTGGATCTTTTTGGCCCCACTGTGGGAGGATGGGAGGAGTGGCTGAGGACCTCAATGTCCCAGGGCTTGGGGTCAAAGGTAGGGAGAAGGGGGGGTTGGGGGTGTGGTGATCTTCTTCACGTGCTAGGGGTGCTGCTGGTCTCTGCACACCACCATGTGCTCCATGACCGGGTCCTGGGTGAGGGGCTCCTGCCAGTAGGCAAAGTGGAGGGGGGTGTAGACCTCCAAGGGCTCGCAGGATAAGTGGCAGAGATTCATGCCGCTGACGTAGGTCAGGCGCCCGCAATCCACCACAATGGAGACGCGGTTGGGGCGGGGTCATAAAGAATAGAAACAGGCCTTTGAGGTCACCACATCCACTTTGATCAGTGGGCACCTATGCATATTAAGCCCAACACTTGTCCCACAGCTTTCAATATCTTGGAGATTCAAGTGAAGTCATTTATTATTGTCTGATTGCCAAAGTACAACCCAAGAAAACACCCAAGACAAAAGGTGGAAAATTGAATAGCAACTTGAGTCTCAACGTGGACAAGATGAAGGAGATGATGTTCACCGTTCTCTATGGGATAAGAGGTCCCTTCTAAATATCTTACCCTTTATCTTAAATTGATGCCCTTTAATGTTTACTTCTGATATGAGGAAAATTTACCTGCACTCCCCCACTCACCCCTATCTATACCTTCATCATCTTGTACCTTTCAGTCAGTTCTCCTTTGAATCTTCTCCACTCCAAGGTCAACAGATCAGCCTCTCCTCATTACAGAAACATTCCATCCTAGACAACATACACTGGCTCCATCACATCCATTCTATAATGTGGTACTCAGTACTTCGACTGATCAAACGTTTATGAAGTGGGAGAGCATAACATAATAAAGACAGTGAAGGCTCCCCTTGACAGTAATGCCCACTTCCTGAAAGGGAACAAGTCTGTTAGTGTAGTGGTTAGGCAAACAGGATTACAGAGCCAGTGACCGAGCCTGTGTGGGTTTCCTCCTCCTGCCTTCCAAAGCTGCACAGGGTTAGTAGATTTATTGATCACGTAGGTGTATTTGGGCAGCACGAGGCTATTGGGTCAGAAGGGCCTGTTACTGCGCTGTATCTCTAAATGGGAGACTTTAATTTGCATATAGATTGGAGTAGTCAAATTGGTAAAAATACTGAGGAGGAGGAATTCCTTGAATGTTTACGGGACGGTTATCTAGACCAATATGTCGAGGAACCAACTCGGGAGCAGGCCATTTTAGATTGGGTATTATGCAATGATAAGGGGCTAATCAACAATCTTGTTGTACGAGGCCTTTTGGGGAGGAGCGATCACAATATGATCGAATTCTCACTCGACATGGAGAGTGATGAAATTAAAACCGAGACTAAGGTCCTGGATTTAAATAAAGGGAATTATGATGGTATGAGATGGGAGTTGAGTAAGATTGATTGGGTGGTGTTTATGGGGGAGTTGACTGTGGATAGACAATGGAAAGCATTCACAGATCTAATGGAGAAATTGCAAAAATCATTTATACTGGTTTGGCATAAAAATAAACCAAAAAAGGTAACTCAACCGTGGATTACAAGGGAAATTAGAGACAGCATTAGGTCCAAAGAGAGAGCATATCAATTGGCCAAAAAAAGTACCACAACCGAAGACTGGGAGCAGTTCAAGATGCACCAAAGGAGGACAAAGGGATTAATCAAGAGAGCAAAAATAAATTACAAAAGTAAGCTTGCGGCAAATATAAAAACCGACTGCAAAAGCTTTTATAAATATGTCAAGAGGAAAAGATTGGTGAAATCCAGAGTAGGTCCCTTGTAGTCGGAATCAGGGGAATATATAATCTTCTTTGGCTTGGCTTCGCGGACGAAGATTTATGGAGGGGGTAAAAAGTCCACGTCAGCTGCAGGCTCGTTTGTGGCTGACAAGTCCGATGCGGGACAGGCAGACACGACTGCAGCGGTTGCAGGGGAAAATTGGTTGGTTGGGGTTGGGTGCTGTGTTTTTCCTCCTTTGCCTTTTGTCAGTGAGGTGGGCTCTACGGTCTTCTTCAAAGGAGGTTGCTGCCCGCCAAACTGTGAGGCGCCAAGATGCACGGTTTGAGGCGTTATCAGCCCACTGGCGGTGGTCAATGTGGCAGGCACCAAGAGATTTCTTTAGGCAATCCTTGTACCTTTTCTTTGGTGCACCTCTGTCACGGTGGCCAGTGGAGAGCTCGCCATATAACACGATCTTGGGAAGGCGATGGTCCTCCATTCTGGAGACATGACCCATCCAGCGCAGCTGGATCTTCAGCAGCGTGGACTCGATGCTGTCGACCTCTGCCATCTCGAGTACTTCGACGTTAGGGATGTAAGCGCTCCAATGGATGTTGAGGATGGAGCGGAGACAACGCTGGTGGAAGCGTTCTAGGAGCCGTAGGTGGTGCCGGTAGAGGACCCATGATTCGGAGCCGAACAGGAGTGTGGGTATGACAACGGCTCTGTATACGCTTATCTTTGTGAGGTTTTTCAGTTGGTTGTTTTTCCAGACTCTTTTGTGTAGTCTTCCAAAGGCGCTATTTGCCTTGGCGAGTCTGTTGTCTATCTCATTGTCGATCCTTGCATCTGATGAAATGGTGCAGCCGAGATAGGTAAACTGGTTGACCGTTTTGAGTTTTGTGTGCCCGATGGAGATGTGGGGGGGCTGGTAATCATGGTGGGGAGCTGGCTGATGGAGGACCTCAGTTTTCTTCAGGCTGACTTCCAGGCCAAACATTTTGGCAGTTTCCGCAAAGCAGGACGTCAAGCGCTGAAGAGCTGGCTCTGAATGGGCAACTAAAGCGGCATCGTCTGCAAAGAGTAGTTCACGGACAAGTTTCTCTTGTGTCTTGGTGTGAGCTTGCAGGCGCCTCAGATTGAAGAGACTGCCATCCGTGCGGTACCGGATGTAAACAGCGTCTTCATTGTTGGGGTCTTTCATGGCTTGGTTCAGCATCATGCTGAAGAAGATTGAAAAGAGGGTTGGTGCGAGAACACAGCCTTGCTTCACGCCATTGTTAATGGAGAAGGGTTCAGAGAGCTCATTGCTGTATCTGACCCGACCTTGTTGGTTTTCGTGCAGTTGGATAATCATGTTGAGGAACTTTGGGGGACATCCGATGCGCTCTAGTATTTGCCAAAGCCTTTTCCTGCTCACGGTGTCGAAGGCTTTGGTGAGGTCAACAAAGGTGATGTTGAGTCCTTTGTTTTGTTCTCTGCACTTTTCTTGGAGCTGTCTGAGGGCAAAGACCATGTCAGTAGTTCCTCTGTTTGCGCGAAAGCCGCACTATGATTCTGGGAGAATATTCTCGGCGACACTAGGTATTAGTCTATTTAGTAGAATCCTAGCGAAGATTTTGCCTGCAATGGAGAGCAACGTGATTCCCCTGTAGTTTGAGCAGTCTGATTTCTCGCCTTTGTTTTTGTACAGGGTGATGATGGTGGCATCACGAAGATCCTGAGGCAGTTTACCTTGGTCCCAACAAAGCTTGAAAAACTCATGCAGTTTGGCATGCAGAGTTTTGCCGCCAGCCTTCCAGACTTCTGGGGGGATTCCATCCATACCTGCTGCTTTGCCACTTTTCAGTTGTTCGATTGCCTTATATGTCTCATCCAGGGTGGGAACCTCATCCAGCTCTAGCCTTAGGGGCTGTTGAGGGAGCTGGAGCAGGGCGGAATCTTGGACTGAGCGGTTGGCACTGAAAAGAGATTGGAAGTGTTCTGACCATCGGTTGAGGATGGATATATAATGGGGAATAAGGAAATGGCAGACTAATTAAATTCTTAGTTTAGTTCTGTTTTTAAAAGAGAGGATACAAATAACCTCCCAAGGATGTTGGGAAACATAGAGACTAATGCAAGGGAGGAACTGAAAGAAATCAGTATCTCTAAGGACATGGTCTTGGGGAAATTGATGGGATTGAAGGCAGATAAATCCCAAGGGCCTGATAATCTACATCCTAGGGTACTTAAGGAAGTGGCCATTCAGATAGCAGATGCTTTAAGAATTATTTTCCAGAACTCGATAGACTCAAGATCAGTACCCATGGATTGGAGGGTAGCTAATGTTACCCCACTATTTAAAAAGGGGGGTAGAGAAAAAGCGGGGAATTATAGGCCGGTGAGCCTTACATCAGTAGTGGGCAAAATGATGGAATCCATTATTAAGGATGTAATAGCAGAGCATATGACTAGCAGAGAAGGGATCGGACGGAGTCAACATGGATTTACAAAAGGTAAATCGTGCTTGACAAATCTATTGGAATTCTTTGAGATGGTGACAGGTAAAATAGATGGGGGAGAGCCAGTGGATGTGGTGTACCTGGACTTCCAAAAGGCCTTCGATAAGGTCCCGCATAAACGATTGGCTTCCAAAATCAAGGCTCATGGGATTGGGGGCAAAGTATTGATGTGGATTGAGAACTGGCTGGCAGGTAGAAGACAGAGAGTTAGGATAAATGGCTCATTTTCTGAGTGGCAGGCCGTGACCAGTGGGGTGCCACAGGGATCTGTACTGGGACCCCAGCTGTTCACAATTTACATTAATGATCTGGATGAGGGGATTGGATGTAATATCTCCAAATTTGCAGATGACACTAAGCTAGGAGAGGTTGTGTGCACGGAAGAGGGGGTCAGGAAGCTCTGGTGTGATTTGGATAAATTGAGGGACTGGGAAGATACATGGCAAATGCACTACAATGTGGATAAATGTGAGGTTATCCACTTTGGTAATACAAACCGGAGGGCAGATTACTATTTGAATGGCAATAGATTAAGAGATGGGGAAGTGCAGAGAGACCTAGGGGTACTTGTACACCAGTCTCTGAAGGCGAGCATGCAGGTACAGAAGGCGGTTAAAAAGGCAAATGGTATGTTGGCCTTCATTTCAAGAGGGTTTGAGTATAGGAACAAGGATACCTTACTGCAGCTGTACAGGGCCTTGGTGAGACCCCACCTGGAGTATTGTGTGCAGTTTTGGTCACCTTATCTAAGGAAGGATGTTCTTGCAATGGAGGGAGTGCAGAGGCGATTCACCAGGCTGAGACCTGGAATGGCAGGAATGACTTATGAGGAAAGATTGCGCAAATTGGGATTGTACTTGCTGGAGTTTAGAAGATTGAGAGGGGATCTCATAGAGACCTATAAAATTCTGGCAGGACTGGAAAGAATGGATGCAGATGGGATGTTTCCAAGGATGGGAAAATCCAGAACCCGGGGCCATAGTTTGAGGATAATAGGCAAACCATTTAGGACCGAGATGAGGAGGAATTTCTTGACCCAGAGGGTGGTGAATCTGTGGAATTCATTGCCACAGAGGGCAGTAGAGGCAGGTTCACTAAATATATTTAAGAGGGAATTAGATCTATTTCTTCAGTATAAAGGTATTAATGGTTACGGAGAGAAGGAGGGGATGGGGTACTGAACTTTAAGATCAGCCATGATCTCGTTGAATGGCGGAGCAGGCTCGAAGTGTCGAATGACCTACTCCTGCTCCTATCTTCTATGTTTCTATGTTTCTATGTTTCAAGGAGGAGCAAATAATGACATCACATACAACCTTTTTCGTGTGGGCGTGGCAAAATTACCATCTATTGGTACTGCAAAATTAACTGTAGACAGTGTAAACATGTAAGCAAACAACTACCTGTAAACATAGCAAATGTTAACAAACTGACAGTGCCATACAGAAAATCAATAAAGTGCAGAAGTAAGAGACGTTAAATGTGTTCCTGGTTGAATTTATCATTGAGGAGTCTGATGATGGAGGGGGACCAGCTGTTACAGAACCTGAGGATGCGAGTCTTGTGGCTCTCGCACCCTCTTCCCTGATGGCAGCAGCGAGAACAGAATGCGTGCTGGGTGATGTATGGGCCTTTGATAATTGATGCTGTTCTCGGACGGCAGCGCTCCCTGTAGATGTACTCAATAGTGGGGAGGGCAATATCCTTGGGTGTGTCCCACTACCTTCTGGAGGGGTTTAAACTCAGGGGCATTGGTGTAACCATATCAGATCATGATGCAGCTGGTCAGCGCACTTTCAACCATACCTCTGTAGGAATTTGTCAAGTTTTCTGGTGTCATATCAAACCTCTGGAAATTCCTGAGGAAGGAGAGACGCTGACCTACTTTCGTCATGATGCGATTGGAGTGTTGGTTCCAGGAAAAATCCTCCGAGAGATTGACTCCCAAAAACTTCAATTTGCTCACTCTCTCCACCTCTGATGCCCCAGTGTTTACCTCTGACTTTCTTTTCCTGAAGTCAACCATCCAAATTCAAAATATATTGAGTTTACGGCTGTTGGCTAAGAGATGTTCGACTGAACCTGGCCAGACATAGCATGGAACATAGGCTGTAGCAGAGGGATGGAGAAGCAGTTCTCTTTCAGAGATTGACTGAGTTTGGTGATGTGGTGACAAGTCACATCTGGTCACAGGATGGATCTACCACTCTGGATGCAGATCAGTTTCCACAGCCGGAAGCTGTAGCAAACATGGCTTTTCATTAAGGCAGGTAATAGCATTCCCAAGCTGATATGACTGTCTATGGCCTTATTAACAACCAAACTGAAGCCACCCACAAATTGAAGGAATAAAACTCTCCAACCTGGATGGCATTAAGTTATATTTTTTAAAATTTATCTTTAAATTTAGACATACAGTACAGAAACAGGCCCTTCTGGCCCATGAGCCCGTGCTGCCAAAATATCCCTCTTAACCGACAATCCCGGTACATTTTGAAGTTTTGGAGGACACCTGAGCAGCCAGAGGAAACCCACGCAGACATGGGGAGAACATACAAACTTCAGATTTTGGTCCGGAATGCCGACCATTCTTTTTCTCCCACTGATGTCCCACTGAGTTCTGCCAGCAGAACGTAAATAGCTTCAAATTCCAGCATCTGTAGTCTCTTACCTGTTTCCAATTTTATCCCCAAATTTTATTCCAAACAGCAATTCATACATATGGCAGCTCTTCATAGACTACAACTTGGTCTTCAATACTGTTATTCCCTCAGTGCTGGTCAAGAAGGTAAAAGTTTAGGCCTCTCTTCCCCCTCTGCAACTGGATCCTTGACTTTCTCATCAGAAGACCACAGCAGGTATGAATTGAAACCAACGTCTCCACCTCACTGATCATCAACACAGGTAGACTCCAAGGATGCGTGCTTAGCCCACTGCTCTACTCGTTATACACCCATGACTTGGTGGCCAGGAACAATTCCAATGCCATCTACAAGTTTACCGATGACACCACAATTGTCGGCAGAATCACAGACAGCAGTGAGGATGTGAACAGGAGGGGGATGGATCAACTCGATGAATGGTGTAACGACCACAACCTTGTGCTCAATGTCTCCGAAACCAAGGAGATTATTGTGGACTTCAGGAGGAAGTCATGGGAACATGACCCCAGCCTTGATTGAGGCTCACTAGGGGAGAGGCTCAAGAACTTCAAATTCCTGGGTGTCAACATCTCCAAGGATCTGTCCTGATGCCTCCATGCTGATGCAATCACAAAGAAGGTTTGCAAGCGGCTACAATTTCTGAGGTGTCTGAGGAGGTTCAGTAGGTCACTGAAGACTCGTAACATTCCTCAGACAGCATTCTGGCTGGTTGCATCACTTCCTGGTATGGAGGTGCCAACACCTCAGGACAAAAATAAGCTCCAGAGGATTGTTAACTGGGCCTGCGACATCAGACTTCACTCCATCGAGGGCATCTACATGAGGCAGGTGACTTAAAAAAGCAGCCTCTCCCCTCAAAGACCCCCACCACCCAGGCCATGCCCTCTTCACTCTCGTACCATCAGGGAAAAGTACAGGAGCCCAAAGACAAGCCGTCAGCGGCACGAGGACGATTTCTTCCCCGCTGCCATCAGATTCCTGAGTAATTAATGAACCAAAGACACGGCTTTACTTTTCATGCACTATTTTATTATAATTTTTAATATAGTAATGTGGCAAGATGGTTATAACATGATGCTGCCACAGAACACCAAATTTCACGGCTTGCTCATGTCAATAAATCCCGATTCTGATTCTGAAATGTCGACCGACCATTTCTACCCATGAATGTTGCCCGACCCGTTAAATTCCTCCAGCAGCTCCCTGAATACTCCATATTCTGTCAACTTTGGAACAAAATTGGATCAAACCCAGTTTACCTGACTATTCTGTACAAGCCACTGGTCAGAGCTTTGGACATCAGATTAGTATGTGTGCTTTTAGAACACAACTTCATAGAATAGCAGCTGAGAGATGAGTTGAGGTTGAATAGATGAAGTTTAAAACCAGGGAAGATGCAAATATTCACAAGAGTGAGTACTGCCTGTGGAGGGAAATATGTGGTTTAATGACTTTTTGTTAGGTTAGTAAACTCAGTGATACATGTTCAGAAGCAGAGAAAGGGAGAAAAGAAAGAATGAACAAAAAGGGAATTAAAAGAGAGGTAAAGGAAGGGGAAAGGAAGTGGTTACAGAACCAAAAATTGGAAGAGAAAGGATTACCAGAATGTTGCAGGCATAAAAAGAGCTGGGGAATAGACAAGAGGAATGAGAAGAGGGAATGAAAAGATGCAGAGTAGACAAGAATACAGGCCAGTAAGAAAGATAGGTGATATCACTCTCTGCTGTGAAATTGGACCTCATCCTTGTTTGATGCAATCAATGTGATTAATACAGTGTTCAACACAAACTTCATTACGATGGAACACCCTTGTTTTAAGAAATGGCTATTGTTGTTTACTTTCATTTATAAGTATCAGAATGTGAGCAAGGGAGTTAGAGATAGTAACTACCTGTCCGCATCAACGACAGGGATCTCCTAGGGGCCAACCATTTTGATTCTGCACGCCCACTCCTGCACTGACAAGCCAAGACCACCTGTAAATTGGAGGAGCAACACTTAATTTTCCATCTGGGCATTATCCAACTGGGCAGCATTAGCATCGACTTCTCCAGTTTCTGCTAGCTCATTCCCCGTTCTCCCTCTGCCTTCTTTCCTCTCCCCTCCCCTTGTTGGCTGGTGTGCCCTCCCTCTCTTATCCACCCATTACCTCCTGCCTGTGTTACTGTGCTTCTTCCTGTGCCAGGAAGTTGAATAGATGAAGTTTAAAACCAGGGAAGATGCAAATATTCACAAGAGTGAGTACTGCCTGTGGAGGGAAATATGTGGTTTAATGACTTTTTGTTAGGTCTCCACACCATTTCATTCAGGAGCCTGTCTACATTTTTCTCATACCTTGATGAAAGGCTCAAGCCCAAAACCTTGGTGATGTGTCTATCTTTTCTATAAAAGTACTGTTTGACCTGTTGAGTTTCTCCAGCATTGGAAGCTTCTCCTTTTACATGTTGACCGCTAAGGTTGAGTTACTCTACAGAAGCCTGAAGGCTTCCATAAAGATGAGAGGTAGGAGAGGGGGAGTAATTTTACTCAGTGGGCGGTTGTATCAGGAACGAGCTGCCAGAGAGGCTCTCAGTGGATACAATTAAAATGTTTAAGATGACATTTGGACAGATATATGGATGTGAAAGGTTTAATGAGTTAGAGAGTTTATTGTCATACACATGGAACCATAGAACCATAGAACATGGTAGCATAGAAACAGATCCTTTGACCCATCTAATCTGTGCTGAACCCTTGTCCTGCACCCTGATAAATCACCCTCCATACCCCTCCCATCCAAATTTTTCCTCACTGTCGAAACAACATTCAACACCTCATCTTGACCTCACAGGAAGTGGCGTCAACTGATGCAGAAGGTGGACACGTTCAAGTTCAAGTTTATGGTGATCTGATTGTACAAGTACAACCTGAGTTAACAGTGTTCTCAGGTCCTCAATGCAAAGACATGCAAACACCCAACCAGACATAATACACATACAGGCAAACAACATATATAAAAATAAATAGACATAATGGGTTGAGGATTTCACCATTGCATGGACCCAAAGTGGTCGCTGCAAACTTATGCACCACCATTTTATTTTGCCAGAAATACTGGCAAAATGTTTGGTTCAGTGCAGACTAGAAGGGCCTAATGGCCTGTTTCCGTGCTGTAATTGTTATGTTATGTTATGTTTTGAAGGTTTCAAGGATTACTGTGTCCCAATGTCATTTAGAGCCATTTCGGTCATTGTCCATTGCAGTTCCTCAACTGTGTTAAATAATTATTTCCTGTTTTACCATTTGATTTTGATTTTGACAGGTAATTGTCAAATTGCTGAAATACAAAGACTGCAGATGTTGGAATTGAGAGCAAACAAAAAATTGTTTGGTTAGTCAGTGTTTCGGGGCAGGGCTCTTTATCTCAATATAGGATCCCAACTCGTAATGTTGTCTGACATTTCTGCACGAGGACGCTCTCTCAACTGTGAGATTCCTCCAACTCTTTGTCTGCAAAGACATGGAACATTACAGCACGGTACGGGCCCTTTGGCCCACAATATTGAGCTGACTCATATATATCTACCAAAAAGAAACAAAATCCTCCCTACCTCATAACCTTCTATTTTGTTTCATCCATGTGCTTGTCTAAGAGTCTCTTAAGTCCCCCTATTGTTTCAGCTCCACCACCACACCTGCCAATGCGTTCCACGCACCCACAGCTCTCTGTGTAAAACTTTTACCCCTGATGTCTTCCCTAAACTTACCTCCCTTCTCTTTGTACATATGTCCTTTAGTGTTTGTTCGTCCCACCCTGGGGAAAAAAAAGTGTCTGTTATAATCTTGGAGACCTTTGCTCTGCTCATAAGACATATTTTCCAAAACAGTCAACTTGCTGCAGGCATAAAGTCAGGCTCCTGATCCCATGGTTAGATCCAGGAAGATCCAGGAAGTTCCAGGAAGCACCTGGAGGTATTGGGGCCACTGCTGTTTACAATTTATATTAATGATTTGGATTGTGGTATAAATGGTTTTGTGGCCAAATTTGCGGATGACACCAAGAAAGGTGGCGGAGCAAGAAGTGTAGTAGAAACCGTAAAGTTGCAGAAGGATATAGACTGGGCAAAATTATGGCAGATAAGATTCAACATAGAGAAATGTACAGTTGTGCACTTTGGCAGTGGAAACAAACAGACAGAATACTGTTTGGATGGAGTGAAAATTCAGACCTCGGATGTGCAAAGGGACCTGGGTGTTCTTGTGCAGGGAAACCTAAAAGTTAACGAGCAGGTGACATTGGTAGTGAAGAAAGCGAATGCTATGTTGGCCTTCATTTCAAGAGGAATAGTGTACAAGAGTAAAGAGGTGTTGACGAGGCCTCTATGGGGCACTGCGGAGACCTCATTTGGAGAACTGTGTGCAGTTTTGGGCTCCCTAGTTTAGAAAGGATGTGATGTTGTTGGAGAGGGTGCAGAGGAGATTTACTAGGATGATTCCTGGAATGCAAAGGCTAATGTACGAGGAGCGTTTGGCAGCTCTTGGGTTGTATTCATTGAAGTATAGGAGAATGAGAGGAGATCTCAGAGAGGCATTTCCTATTTTGAAAGGTTTAGATAGAGTTGATGCGGGTAAGATGTTTCCCTTGGTGGGTGATTCAAGGACAAGGGGTCATAGTCTGAAAATTAGAGATTATCCATATAAAACAGAGATTAGAAAGAATTTCTTTAGCCAGAGGGACGTGTATCTGTGGAACTCGCTGCTGCATGCAGCAGTGGAAGCCAGATCACTGGAGTATTTAAACAAGAAATAGACAAGTATCTCATTAGTGAGGGCATCAAGGGATATGGGGAAAAGGCCGGAAATTGGAGCTAGCTTAGTGTAGACTGACGGAACAGACTTGATAGGCCTAGTGGCCTCCTTCTGTTCCTTTGTCTTGGGATCTTGTGACCTGGTCACAGGGAGAATGTGCATACTCCACGCAGACATTACCCGATTTCACAATCAAAACTAGCTCATTTGCCTCCTCATCGGGGAGACTGAATGCAGATTGGGTGATCGCTTCGTTGAGAACCTTCGTTCTGCTCGCTGCAGCAGCAAGGACCTTCCTACACCTCTGTCTCCATTTCTCCAGCTCCTCAGCCCCTTTCTTTCCTCCTCCCATTGGAGGGCACTTTCGTCAACCCTCTGCTCCTTTCCCTTCTTCCCCCTCCACCTCTATCCGCTTATTGCCGGTGAGCCTATGTTCCTCCCCTTTCTCTTCCCCTCCCCACCAACTAATTTTCAGCACATTTGGAGAAGGGCTCAGGTCTAAAACATCAATTGTCTTTTGTTATCAAGGATGCTCCTTGAATGGTTGTACATGCACAAAGGACCAAACAGCATGTAAAAAAGTTCCAGTACATACACCACATCTAAAACAAGAATTCGAATTACTAAAACCATATTTTTCCAATTTCTCTGGAGTTAAATACAACTGATGTAGAAAAATTATAATTAATCATTCCATACCGCACATTTGTCAACTTAATAACACTTATCATAACACGCATTTGCCCAGAAATGAATTGAAAGCTTATGTTGTTATGGAAAAATTACATATAATCTGCAAGATAATTATTCTTTTTTTGTTAATAAGTGGTTACCATATTTGGAATATATGCTTTTAGATATATTTTGATTTATTATATACTCTTAGTTTCTGTTTATATATTTTTAGCTC
The DNA here is from genome assembly GCF_036971445.1 of Narcine bancroftii. Taxonomy (NCBI): domain Eukaryota; kingdom Metazoa; phylum Chordata; class Chondrichthyes; order Torpediniformes; family Narcinidae; genus Narcine; species Narcine bancroftii. Next base: position 147,608,653 of record NC_091469.1, read on the forward strand.
TCCTTAAGAGAGCTAGCTGATGGGATGGGGGGGGGGGGGGTGGTGGGATTTGATTGAATTTTTGGGTTTTTTAAATTATTTTTTTCTTTCTTTTTGTTTTTTTAATTTTTTTTTATATATATATATATTCATATAAAATTCTCTTTATGGAATGTATTTTGAATTACTACTAATGATTCTTCAAATAAATAAAGCTAAAAAAAAAAGATGCTTGTTGACCTGCTGAGTTTCTCCAACACTTTTGGATAGTTTACTGATTGGAGTTTTAGTTTCACAAACCAGGTTAAACTTTTAGAAAGTAAGGTAAGTATTACTGCTTGTTATAGAGTCAGAGAGGGGTGCCGGAGAGTAGCAGGCACTTCTGTCCATCGGATCTATACTGACTATCCTGCGCTCCCTCCAACACTAATCCTATCCCTACCCATTCTCTTCTCCCAGCATTCCCATTGATATGCTTCTGATGCACCCACACACTAAGGTACAATTCGCTGACCGAACTGCAAATTCTCCAGATGTGGGAGTGCCCAGAGGAAACCTACGAGGTCACAGGGAGAATGTGCAAACGCCACACAGGCCACACTGGGAGGGGGGGGGGGGGTCAGAATTGAACCTGGGTTGCAGGTGAAGCAACATCTCTGCCAACTGAACCTCCATGCCACCTGACTGTACTGTCGGGACAGCCTTTCTTCAGCATAATATTGTGGACAATGCAGAGCACAAGATTCAGTATTCAACCTGGCGTTGTTCAAACCCATTTCGGCAGTAACATCTGGTATTCCCTGAAGATGGGATCACTCAGCAAACAGTGGCTGACAAGCACAGGATTAAATGGTGTTGCTGTTCAACTGACACATCAACGCGAATGAATGAGTTTTAATCTATAATGAATGAAGTTTCGAACAGAGCAAAAATATAAACACAGAAACATGGTTTTCACCCTGTGTTAAATAGCTCAGTGCATGAGCTATTTAAGATCAGTATTGCCAAGTCAAATTACAAACAGCATTTTCATTACTTTGATTCAAAAGCAAGTAATATTTAAGCAAAAATGTTTTGAAGTATGTTAATTTATTCAAGGTCAATCTTATACAACCAAAGACTTGGCTTCCCTTTTCTGAACTTTCGACAGGTCTGCTTAAAGGCACTAGAATGTCCACAAAAATTGCATGAACTTCCTTGTTCTGATTTCCTGTGCAGCAACCCTGACCTGTATTGGTTAATTGGGGGAAAAAAAGTGCCTCAGTTACGATCTTGGGCAAACTTTGACAAAGCAACTTGAACCTCCACTGAACTTGGGGAGGAGAATTGGGAGGGAAGGAAGAGAGGCCAACTAGATCCACCTCTGCTCACCAATTCATTTCATTTTCAAGGTAAGATGCCAGCTGAGAATACAATATCATTTAATGGTGCCATCTTAGTTCACCATCCTGCGACGCAAAACAAAGAAAACAACAAATACTGGGATTTGAAACTAAGAGAAAGATGCTGTAGGAACTCCGTTGAGCATCTGTGGAAAGAGAAACAAGTTCTTGAACCCTTTTGCGGAATGAGAATATAGTGGTCATTTACAGTCTCATGATAATAATCCCTGTTTGTCCGCTGGAAGAATGGATTTTAGGCTACACAAGTGTTACATAAGACTCAACCCATCAAGTCTCTGTCAGCACAGTTCATGGGAGGTATCATGGAGGTATGTTGCCTTCTTCGAGTAAACAATGATTTCAGATGCAGCCTGCTGCTCACAGAGTTTTACAGCACGGAAGTAGATCCTTTTTCCAAACTTGTTCATGCCAACTATCTTATCCACCTGTGTGCCTGCATTTGGTCCATGTCATTCTCAACCTCTCCTAACCATTGTAGTATCAGAAATAGTAGATTAGCTGTGTGCAGGTGAGAACATTGGGTAGGAAAAAAAATTGGAAGCTCGTCCACTTTGCGACACAAGGCACAATAAGAATGTCAGAATTAGAAGCAGGAGTCCCTTCATTTAATATGATCATGGCCAAGATCTCATTCCTCGTTCCTTAGGAATCCAAAATAAACCTAGAGGATGCTGGAAATCGATGGCAGATCAGGCAGGAGATCATAGAGTTAATGGTTCAGCTCAATAAACTTACATCACAATCTTGAGGACCTTTAAACCCATGTGTGACTACTTCAAGTGAAAATGATCATGGACACTCTAAGACTGTCATTGGAAAGCCAACTCTTTATTGATATTCTTCTGGGGAGTGCCTCAAACTGTTGAAATTAAATGTTTATGAGATACAGTGAAAAGCTTTGTTTTAAGTGCTAGTCAGGCAAGTGAGTGTATTTTTTATTTGTTTGCAAGCTGTGGTAAATCAGCACCATTACATGTGTTGAGTTCACAGGACCTTCTAATTTAAAATGGCTAGTAATGAGGATAAACTCCTTATAGGAGCAGTTGGGGAGGTCAAACTGGAGATTCCCCCTCATCATGTTCAAGAGCATTTGGTGACTGTCTTTCGAATGTCCACCCTTGATCAATTGGTGGATCAAGCTGACCTCGTTATGTCCATGACCTTCGCATGGAAGATAGAAGGGTTGGCTTCTTCCCCTAGTTAAAAGGAGCAAATGGAACCGGAACTATGGCTTTCTGCACCAACACCTTATTAACCAAAGGTAGCGCCAACACTTTGTCAATTGAAGATAGCACCAGCACCATATCAATCGAAGATAACTGAGTTGGAGAAGCTCATGGCACCATTGACTACGAAGGTCCAAACTTTGGGCACGCAACAGAATTCTTTCCGTCGACCTGGTTGGAATCAAAGTTGTCTAGGATGTGGTAGAGGTGACAGATCGCATGTTTGTTGAAAGCACAGGAAATTTGCTGCTGGACATGTCAGCCACCTTGCCAGGACACGACAGGCCCAGCAGTAGAGGCCACTGTTGTCCATGGACATGTCAGCCGCTGTCTCTTCCTCAAAGATTTTGTCAATTCCGGTGCAGAGATTTCATGGTCCCTCCAGCCATGGAGAAACACAGACACCCCAATATGTTACGTGTTCTTTCAGCCACAAACAATTCTTATATTCAAACATATGGCCAGAGGTCACTCAAGTTGGATTTTGGCCTCAAGAAACCTTTTTGGTGGGTTTTCACAGTTGCAAACATGGCAAATTCCATTTTGGGAGTGGATTCTTGTCACATACTTCATTTTTGGTGGATTTGAAAAATCTTTGTGTTGTGGACCGCAGATCTTGTACGCCAGTGTGCTGCATCTGTCATCCCTCTAATGTTATCAGCCTCCTGATGAGCCTTCAACATGGCTCCTACCCTTTTCAAGCTTTTGTCAATGTTTCCCTCATCTCGTGACCCTATCGTATCGTCACATAGATGTTAAACATTGAGAATTTCCAAAACAGGGAATTTCCTGTCCCAGACGCTGGTGAATCTATGGAATTCATTGCGGCGGACAGCTGTGGGGGGCCAAGTCATTGGGGATATTTAAGACAGAGGTGATAGGTTCTTGATGAGGAAGGTAAGGCAGGAGAATGGGGATGAAAAGGATAGTAATTCAGACATAATAGAACGATAGGCCAGACTCAAAGGGCCAAATGGCTTAATTCTACTCCTATGTGTGATGGTCTTATAACTCTCAAAATTTGATATATCTCATTTTCATGTGATCTCTCAGCCTCCTTTGCTTCAGGGGAAATAGACCTACCATATCCAATCTCTTCTTAAACCTCAAGCCTTCAAATCCCCATTTTTATTCTAATTCCAGAAAGATGCAACAGTACCCATCACCACTGGACCCAGAGCAGGTACGACACTAATTAACCGGAAGATGAGAAATATGTTACCAGAATAGTTTGTAGTGTGCCACACAATATGCCCCACACCCATTACTGGCACTCATTTTGGGATTGATTCTCCAGCATTGTCTTTGGCTTGTGGACTGAAGTGGAGCTTGGTTCATTCCTCAGGGGAAAGGGACCCAGCTGCTTCTCATGTTGGACTTTATGCCTCCTACTGCCCAATGGTGCCAGCCCTGGTATGCTGAAACCTGGGCAGGTAATTAAAGGAGCCGCTGGCAAAGTGTGTGTGTAAACGTCAGCCTGCACTGTAACAAAATAAACAGAACCAATTAAGCATACAGTGGTTTCCTTTATTCAGCCTTGTTAACATTAGCAGGAGTGAGGAGCTCAAAGAATGAGTTCAGTAACTCGTTCCCTACACTGATCCCCACTCAAAGCATACAAAGTGTTCATCCCATTTTTATATACCTTCAATCAGGAGTCTGCGTGAGACCTTACAAGTTTTGCATGAGTTTCACACAGCTGGCGATCGCTATTTTTACAACAAATAGTTCCTCACTACAGTAAAGGGAAGGCCATGTTAGAAGGCAGTCACATTCTCACCGATGTTACAAGGCAACTATGTTTTTACCCAATTCATTAACTCTTTTTTAAGCATATTTGTTAAATTTATTAAATTTATTTCTCAGATAAGCATGGGTAGCATTGACGTTCATTGAGGTGATGGCTTCCGACCCAAATTCCCATCGGAGGGTTTACATGACCCTCCATACTACAGCTAGATCTGGTGTCTCTTGATCAGAGAAAGCAAGGATGGAAGACTATTGTATATAACATTGTGAGAGGTAAGGATTGTGTAGATTGCCGGAAATCATTCCCCAAATCAGAGATAAATAAAACTAGAGGACACGGTTCAGGCCAACAGATAAGAGACATGGACAGGATATGAAGAAGGACCTCCTTCATCCATTGAAGATGGATCGCTGACAGCATTTATGGTGTTGCAATAAGCACTTGAACTACCTTGGCACAGAGGGCCCAATGCTGGAAGATGACGCCAATATGTATGAGTGTCCACTACTCAGGATGGACTTAGTGGGCTGAGTATCGGTTTCCATGTGAATGTTTCCATGACACGATGGATTGGTACAATAACAGCAGGGAGGATGGTTCACCTAGCTGAAGAGTATAGAACATGGTGTAACAGTCTCAGAGAAGCCCATGTCGGATTGAGGTGAAATGATCTGCTCAGGATTGGACAGTGAACCATAGAACATTGAACATTACACCCCAGAAACAGGCTCTTTGGTTCTTCTATTCTATGCCAAACTATTCTTTGGTCTAATTCCACTGACCTGTGCACGGCCCATATCCCTCCATACCCCTCCTATCCATGTACCTGTCTAGATTTTTCTAAATGGTCCAAATAGATCCCACATTCACTCTTTGTGCCGGCAGCTCATTCCACACTCCCACTACTCTCTGGGTGAAGTTCCCCCTAATGTTCCCTTTAAACTTTTCCCCTTTCCCCCTGAACCAATGTCTTCTTTTTTGTATCTCAGTTAACCTCATTGGGGCAACATTGTCAAGGCAAACAATATCAAATTAACACAAGTCAAGTCAAGTTTATTGTCATTGATGGTACAAGTACAATGCAATGAAACAATTTTCTCCAGTCCTCGGTGCAAAACAAGCAGACACACAACCAGACATGGCACACACACAGATAAACAGTACATTTGCAGGACAAGTATTCATATATACAAATAAATAAATAACTATTTCTTCCCGAATATGAATATGTCGGATGGTTAGTGTGACCCATTCCTTTGGTTGTCCAGCATTCTCACTGGCTGTGGGAAGAAGCTGTTCCTCAGCCTGGTGGTGCTGGCTCTGATCCTCCTGTATCTCTTTCCATGTGGGAGTAGCTGAACGATGCTGTGTATGGGGTGGAAGCGGTCCTCAACAATTCTGCTTGCCTTCTTCAGACAATGATCCCGATAGATCACATCGATGGTGGGGTTGCAGATGGTGCGGAAGGAGAGAGGGAGACCCCAGTGATCCCCTCTGCTGCTTTTATGGTCCTGTGGACTGACCTCCGATCCATTTCTTTGCAATAAATGTGATGTAGCCGGCCACAACACTCTCTGGTAGCCTTGCCCACTTCAGCCATCTCAGGAAATGCAGTCGCTGTTGAACCTTCCTGAAAAGTGAGGAAATGTTAAGTGTCCACAATAGGTCACATGTTAAGTGAACTTCAAGGAACTTGGTGCTCTCCACTCTCTCCACCACAGAGTTGTCGATGTGTGGTGAGGGTGGTTGTTCTGGTATTTCTGTCGATCATCTCCTTCTTCTTGTCCACTTTGAGATTCAATGTTCGTGGTATATTGAGATGCAATATAACATAAACAGAAACATAAATCAATGACGTAGTATAAATACAACCGGTCAGACACTAATGATGATCTAATAGCAGTGGTTCCCAACCTTTTACTTTCCAGTCACAACACTTTAAGTATTCCCTATGCCATAAGTGTTCTGTGATTAATAAGGGATTGCTTAAGGTGGTATGTGGGAGGAAAGAAAAAGTTTGAAAGCCACTGCTTTAATCATTCCAAATTGATTCATTATGTGCACAGTTTCACAACTCCAAAGGAACTAGACCAATGACAATTTTTCTCAAGCAAAATATTTCAGTAATAATTGGGTCTAGAGCAGTGATTCCCTATTCACATACCACCTTAAGCAATCACTTACTAATCACAGAACTCTTATGGCATAGGGAATACTTAAAGTGGTATATGAGTGGAAAGTAAAAGGTTGGGAACCACTGATCTAATATAACTTTCTTGGTTTTCATCCTACACCTTTCCAATACCAGAATCCAAGAGAGGCAGGAAACCTGCCATCACATCAGAATAGAATGAAATACAAAGCAGCAAACCCCAATTGAGAGAATAACCACTGTGCTTAAATAATAACTGCAATTTTACAAAATAATAATGTGATTTGTTCCAATTCTATGTCAAAGTATAATGTTTGACAGAGACAATACTAGAATTTTTGGCTGGTCCAAGATCATGAACAAATGTGCTAAATATTTAATGTGAATTGGTAATTGTCCATCAGACTATGAGCCATGTAACTGGAGAACAGAGGAACAATGGTTTTAGGGGAAATCTAGCAGAAGCCTTCTTTGATTGTGAATTATTCTGGACAATAAAGATAGATAATTCAATTCATATAAATGATTATAATTACTATCTATCATAATACCTAAATACTTAATCCGATCCGACCACTTAAATTTCACAATATGCCTACAAAATGAATAATCTATTTCAGCCCAAGGCATAATTTCACTCTGTTCTCTGTTAATTTTATATCCCAATACTTCATCATACTGCTCCAATCTATCATGCAGATTCCCCAAAGATTTCAACGGCTGTGTTAAATATATCAAAAATGTCATCTGCAAACAAATTTATTTTATCAGCTTTCCCTTTAATACCTTTAATATTATTATCTCGTCTAATCATCTGAGCCAAAGGGTCAATAACCAATACAAATAGAGCTGGTGACAAAGGACAGCCTTGCCTAGTCAATCTAGATAACATAAAAGGTGAAGATACCTGTCTATTTGCCACAACTCTAGCAGTAGGACTTTTGAATAAAGCCTTAATCCAACCAATAATAAAAGGCCTAAAATTAAATTTCTCCAAAACTTCAAACGAAAAACTCCATTCCACTCTATCAAAAGCCTTCTCTGCATCGAGAGAAATTACTATTGATTGGTCAGACTGCTCCTGAGAAGCATTAATTAATGAAATCAACTTGACAATATTATCTGTTGCATATTGATTTTTAATACAACCCACTTGATTTACATGAATTAGATCTGATAAATATTTTGCTTGTAGTCTATTAGCCAGAACCTTGGAAACAATTTTATAATCTACATTCAAAAATAAAGAAATAGGTCTATAAGATCCTGCTTTTAGTGGATCTCTATCCTTCTTAAGAATAACTGTAATAATTGCTTTACGAAAGGAATCCGGAAATTAACCCATCTCTGTCACCTGGCGAATTATTCCGATAGGGTTAGTGGAAAAAGGAGTTTTCTTTGGGGATGTAAAACAACCATAAAATATTACAGCACGGAGGCAGGTCCTTTGGCCCATTACTTTCACTCTTTTGTCGAGTCCCATTGACTTGAACCCGGAGCATTGTCCTCCATCCCTCTCTCATCCATGCTCGCAAAAGAACCCTTCTTACTCTCCCAGGTATCTTGTGACAAAGAGACTTAAATTTAGGGTGAACATGAGGAGGAATTTCTTCATAGAGAGTGTAATGGGTTTATGGAACAAGCTGCCAGCTGAAGTGATGAATATGCATTCAATTTTAATATTTAAGAAAAATTTGGACAAGTACATGGATAGGAGGCGTGTGTAGGGCTATGGACTGGGTGCAGGTCATTTGGACTCGGCAGAATAATAGTTTGGCACAGACTAGAAGGGATGAAGGGCCTGTTTTGCCTGCTTTAATGTTCTTTGGTTCTAAATTTAAATGCCATGCTAGAGGAAGGATGTGATAAAGTGAGAGGATAGAGAAAGGATGTAGCCAGGACTGGGGGACTTAACTGAACAAGGAGAGACTGGATAGGCTGGGTCTGTATTCTGTAGAATCAAAGGGGCTGAAGGCATAGATAATATGGATGCTCATTGTCTTTTTCCCAGGGTAGGAGAGTGTAAAACTAAAGGGCTGTGGTTTAACTAGAGATGCCCAAGAGTCTTGACAAAGTGTTGCAGCCATTCTTTTTGACTGTTGATCATTCGTTTTCCTTCCTCTTAAGCTGCTCGATCTGTTGAATCCCTCCAGCAGGTTGTGTGTTGGGCATAGGTTTGTGAGAGGGGAAAGATTTGAAGGGGACCTGGCAGGAAACTTTTAAAAACAGAAGGTGGTGAGCATATGGGATGATCTGCCAGAGGAAATGGTGGAAATAGGCACATTTATGAGCCCAGAGGACCCCAAAACCCAGCAGCAAAAGATATTCACCAAGACAAATGGTTACAAACAAAAATTGCTTTTAATTATCTTTAAACATGAAAACAGAATCTCACTTTAACTTAACTTTACTAACCTAACTTAACCCCCTTCTAATTCTAAGCGCATGTGTATGTAATATGTGTGTACGTTCAGAAAAGTTATTTGGTTCACAGTCCAATGTCACTTCTCATTCCTCCAAGTTTACTAGTTGCAGGCAATTCTTATACTGTGCAGAGAATTTAAAATTGATATAGTTCACCAGGCTTTGGTATTTGAAAGGTAAATGGTTACCACTCAGGAAGGTTCTTGTCAGTTTTCAGAGAGAGATTTGGTGTTTCTTTTACTTCCATCTTGCCAAAGAAACTTGCCCCTTCAGGTTTCTCCAGATGATAACCTCTTTCTTTCAGGTCACCACAGATTTTGTTCTTGTTTCTCTTATTCCAAGTGAAACATTAGACAGCCAGTCCTCTCCTCTTGCATGAACCACAACAGCTTTGACCAGTCTGTCTTCCAAAATGGTTTTCAACAAGCTTGTCAGCTTGTCCTGTTCCAGTCCCAGCTACCTCTGCTGGCTGTAACACTGTGATAGATCTCTGTCTCTGTCTCTCTGTCTCTCTCTCTCTCTCTCTGAGAGAAAAGCCTGCTTGATTCTCTCTGCTTGCAAAACCGCATGACCCTCTTAGAACAGCAAGTTCTCTTCCAGACAATCTGCGGCTCCAATAAGATCTTTCATCTCTTGCCTTCTATAAACAACAATCTATTAGTGACGTCTCTTGAACACTCTTCAAGGCTCTTGCAAAAGCTCTGAGGCCCCGATATGTCTAGTATTTCAAATAAGATCTGTTTTAAAGTGTTTGTATGTATCCTACTCTAACAACCCTTTCCCAATTTATCTCCCAAAAACATTTCTATATACTCTCTCACAGAGAGTACAGTGCAATGTTTTAAGGACCATTGGGAAGACACATGGAGAGGAAAGGTTTATAGGGATTTTGACTAATCTTGGGCTCATGGAACAAGATCAGGAAGGTCAGCAATGGCAGGTTGAGCTGAAGAGCACATTTCCATGCTGTATAACTATAACAACTCCATGAGTTGTCTCTGGGTTGCCATTCATCACCCATTTTGCTGTAGCTAAATGGAAATATTGTACGGTGGATACTTTAAATGACATTCAAAATCTCAGCAAAAGAGGATTCCATTCACCTTAGAAGGAACTGGGAACAGGAAGGGGCCATACTTTCCCTGAAGCTGGGTAAAACAAGTAAAAGCCATAGCTTTATGTACTATCCCACCAAGACCACAAGGAAATTGGAAGAACAGCACCTGATTTTCCTTCTTGGCACTTTCCAGCCAGATGGCATTAACTTTGACTTTCCTGGTTTCTGCTAACCTGCTCTCTTCTTCCCCCTCCCTCCTCCCTTCCCCTTTCCAGTTCTCCCTGCTCCCTTCTTCACTCCCTTCACCAAGCCATCCCTCCTCCCCTTGATCACTGCTGTCCCCTCCCTCCCTTCTCCACCTATCACCTCCTGCCTTTATGACCACATCACCTGGCCCCCATTCCCCCCCAACCCCGTGATGCACTGCAGTGCAAAAAAAAACTCAAACTACGAAGGCTGTATGAAGGCTTTAATTAGCTTAAAACCTGCACACAAGGTTCAATCTCCTTTCTGGCTCTGTGTGCTCTTCTCCTTCCTAAGGGCCGGCGTGAGCCTTTATATGGGGCCAGTGATTGGCAGGGAGTAGGTGGAGCCAACCTCCCAGGTTACCTCCCTGCAGGTACAGTGGGTTACCCCTTGCAGTAGGCAGGCAGGAACACAAGACAGGCACAGGCACTCACAGACAGTCCAGTGGTTGTATCACTACACCCCCTTAGGACATCTGCTGACATTTTTTCCCGTAGCTTGATGAAGGGCTCAAGGCCAGAACGTCGGTGATGTATTTTTACCTTTGCTGTATAAAGGACACTGCTTGATCTGCTGAGATTTTCCAGCAATGTGTTTTTACTATTCTGCTTCAGCCTCTTTCTCCATTCATTAAGGGATGTATGAATCGATCCATCACACCACCTTTCTAGAGGGCAGCACTGAGCATTTAGCGCAATGCTAGTACAGTGCTGGACGTCAAGCGCTGAAGAACTGGCTCTGAATGGGCAACTAATGCGGCATCGTCTGCAAAGAGTAGTTCACGGACAAGTTTCTCTTGTGTCTTGGTGTGAGCTTGCAGGCGCCTCAGATTGAAGAGACTGCCATCCGTGCGGTACCGGATGTAAACAGCGTCTTCATTGTTGGGGTCTTTCATGGCTTGGTTCAGCATCATGCTGAAGAAGATTGAAAGGAGGGTTGGTGCGAGAACACAGCCTTGTTTCACGCCATTGTTAATGGAGAAGGGTTCAGAGAGCTCATTGCTGTATCTGACCTGACCTTGTTGGTTTTCGTGCAGTTGGATAATAATGTTGAGGAACTTTGGGGGACATCCGATGCGCTCTAGTATTTGCCAAAGCCAAAGCCAAAGCCAAAGCCCTTTCCTGCTCACGGTGCTTGACGTCCTGCTTTGCGGAAACTGCCAAAATGTTTGGCCTGGAAGTCAGCCTGAAGAAAACTGAGGTCCTCCATCAGCCAGCTCCCCACCATGACTACCAGCCCCCCCACATCTCCATCGGGCACACAAAACTCAAAACGGTCAACCAGTTTACCTATTTCGGCTGCACCATTTCATCAGATGCAAGGATCGACAATGAGATAGACAACAGACTCGCCAAGGCAAATAGCGCCTTTGGAAGACTACACAAAAGAGTCTGGAAAAACAACCAACTGAAAAACCTCACAAAGATAAGCGTATACAGAGCCGTTGTCATACCCACACTCCTGTTCGGCTCCGAATCATGGGTCCTCTACCGGCATCACCTATGGCTCCTAGAACGCTTCCACCAGCGTTGTCTCCGCTCCATCCTCAACATCCATTGGAGCGCTTTCATCCCTAACGTCGAAGTACTTGAGATGGCAGAGGTCGACAGCATCGAGTCCACGCTGCTGAAGATCCAGCTGCGCTGGGTGGGTCACGTCTCCAGAATGGAGGACCATCGCCTTCCCAAGATCGTGTTATATGGCGAGCTCTCCACTGGCCACCGTGACAGAGGTGCAGCAAAGAAAAGGTACAAGGACTGCCTAAAGAAATCTCTTGGTGCCTGCCACATTGACCACCGCCAGTGGGCTGATATCGCCTCAAACCGTGCATCTTGGCGCCTCACAGTTTGGCGGGCAGCAACCTCCTTTGAAGAAGACCGCAGAGCCCACCTCACTGACAAAAGGCAAAGGAGGAAAAACCCAACACCCAACCCCAACCAACCAATTTTCCCCTGCAGCCGCTGCAACCGTGTCTGCCTGTCCCACATCGGACTTGTCAGCCACAAACGAGCCTGCAGCTGACGTGGACTTTTACCCCCTCCATAAATCTTCGTCCGCGAAGCCAAGCCAAAGAAAGAAAGAAAGAGTACAGTGCTGGCAACCTGGGTTCGCTGACTTTATATGTTCTCCCTGTATCTGTGTGGGTTTCCACCGGTTTGATCCCATGTTCCAAAGATGTATGGGCTAATAGGATAATTGGACAGTACAGGTTCATGGGCTGGAAGGGTCCGTTACCATGCTGTATCTCTAAATGAGAAAAAATAAAATCCCCATCGGTCTTCATTTCTTTGAAGTTGAAAGGCTATTGATCAGCTTTAAATGTAACATACAGAAGCAGAGGAAATAGGAAAAGGAGGAGGCCATTCATCCCTTCAAGCCCGCTCTATCCTTCAACATGAAAGGTCCATGAATGGTCCATCCATTTCAGTACTGTACTCGGTTTCCATCTTCACCCAATTATCCAAAATGGTGGAAAGATGGAAATATGAGGCTGAAAAATCTTTGCTTAGAAAATTACATCTAGCTAATATAAAACTTTGATTACGCAGCACTTGTATCACTGGGTCCAATTCTGTCAAGAAGGATGTGGAGGCTTTGGAAATGGTGTAGAAGAGCTTTAACAGAATGTGGTCTGGTTTAGAAGGTATGAGCTATGGGAAGTGCCTCGAGAAACTTGGGTTGTTTACAGCAGTGGAGGCTGAGGGACGACCTGATAGAGGTTTATAAAATTATGAGAGGCGTTAATTAGATTAGATATTAATTATTGTCTGTAATTAAAAAGACATAATATTACATAACATTTCCTTTCGTCTGCCATAAGGCAGAGAAAGATTCACCAGTGAAAGAATGGCCAAGTGTCCCCTTCAGTCATAGAAAGAGAAGCAAAAGAGAGTCTCTTCAGAATCACTGAGTGTCCGTGGATTTGCCTCCAATGCTCTTGCCGCTGCACAGATCCCTGTTCGATCCATTGGGAACCCAAGCTCCAGATCCAAACCTCCACTGCGATGAGGAAGCCCTCCTTGCCCACAGCACCCTCTAAAATCCCGTCCCCGACACCCTGCTGCCCATGAGCCAGTGTCCAGCAGCCTGGCACGAGTCCCTTGAGCTCAAGTTGCCAGCACTCCACAGCCTGTGTGGGTTCCCCACCCATAAGCCATCAGGAGCTTTCCACTTGCGTGTGTCCTTCAGCTGTAGAACCTACCATTGGTCACCATCCTGAGGATCATCTCCCCTACTTCTTCTTCTCATTGGTGGGTGGGGGGGGGTGTTCTTCCCATTACTGGTGCCCTTCCACAGTCCACTGCTCTCCGGAGTCTGCAATTTCTCAAGGCTGCTGCTGTACACATCTTGAGCCCAGACCCTGTGGTTGCAGGATTTTCAATAAAACACCATCAGTATATTTATTTTATAGATATAAATACATCTTGCATATGTATTATTTGTCTGTATGTGTGTTATGTCTGGTTGTGTGTCTGCAGGTTTTTGTACCGAGGACCGGAGAAAGCTGTTTCATCGAGTTGGATTTGTACAATCAGATAAAAATAAACTTGACTTGACTAGCAGGCTATTTAAAGCCTATTGAAGCCATCAGCAGTTGGACTGGGCGGTAGGACCCCGTTATGTCTCCACTCCCCACTCTCCCCAGGTCCACACCAGTGGCAGCGCTGCCATTACAGTAACTCCGACACTTTTTTTTTCTGTAAGTGGACAATCAGAATCTTTTCTTCCGGGTTAAAGGATCACACACAGATGCACATTTAAGGCGGTGGGGTGAAAAGTTTAAAGGAGGTGTTCAGGGCAGATATTTTACAGAGGGTAGGGTGGGTGCCTGGAATGTTGGAAGCAGATGCGGTCATAACATTGAAGAGGCTACTAGATGAACACGTGATGTCAATGGAAGGGAGGGATGTCCAGCAAGTGCAAGCAGAGGGTTTTGGCTTGATTTGGGCATTGGGTTCAGCACAGAAGAGTGAGGTGAAAGGGCTGTCCTGTGCTCTCGTGCTCTATGTCCTATCCTTTGATCCACTCAGTGCTGAGAAATGTACGTGCCTCTTTTTGGAACATACTTAATTACCGAGAAAACCAAGAGATATCAAGAGCATTTTGCTGGGGTGTATCTAGGGAAAATAACTCCTATGGCAAGCATTGAAATTGCGCCCCTGTCCAATCTTTTTCTTTTATATTGAAATTATAATTCCTCATTAAAAAATGTACATAAGAATACATATTAATTATCAAAAATGTACAGATTACACTACACTCAGACCATTCTTTTTATTCCACAGTACCCCACACTTTGGATCAAGCAAATTATATGAATATTTTATTATATAAAGAAAATCTAATCCTACTACCAAAACCGACACTGTTCGGCAAAGAGAGAGAGAGAGAGAGAGAGAGAGAGAGAGAGAGAGAGAGAGAGAGAGAGAGAGAGAAATTCCCTGCAACAGTAATAAATTAGCTTATTAGTCAACACCTCTGCATTAATACCAAATCAAAGATTTTGCAAGTATTTCAAAAAGGGTCCCCAGAGTGTATGAAAATTTAAGTTCAAATCGGATATTGAGCATCGAACCTTCTCTAAATCTGATATCTATCGTTTAGATAACTTTACCATAATAACAGCTCAAAAATACAAGTCAAGCTCTTTTAATTAACAAATTATGACGCTCCATGAAAATTACAACTGCACCTTCCTTGCTGTCTCCAATGCAAATTGTTCTATGATACGATCAAAGTCAGTCTTTTCAGTTCCTTCTCTTTCTACGCTCAGCAGAGCAAGATCACAGAGTCTGCCTAGACCATGGAGGCTCTCAAATGTGTAAGTATTCGTTTTAACTTGCTGCCAACGGAAACTGCGGTGGTTCGCGTTATCTGAATAGCAATGTGAAGATTGGGGAAGATGCTCTCATCTCCATACTGAACAATAAATTCAAGAAGCTCTTCGGGTCACATTGGCTCCCCTTGATGGTAACATTCTGCAATCCAAAATTTCTTCCTATAGCTCAACATCAGAGCTATGCAACTCGCTCAATTGTTTGCACATCTTCTCTAGGCTGTAACATCATCCCTCGAGATTGTGAAGGAACCCAAACTTGGTGTCAGTGTTGTGCAAACAAGTGAAACTTTCGACCATTTCTCTGGGAAGACGGTTGAGTGTTTCCTGCATAACTTTCCATCTTCTCCTTAATGGTTAACTCAGTGTCTCTCGAGTTCCCACCAACTATTCATTTCTTTTGTCTGTGATGTCTTTCAACTCCAATATTCCTTTCTTGACAGAGTCCTTCTTCAAGTGACTCGCTTCTCTTCCACCATCAATATTATCTCAGGGGTCTATCAAATCCAGGCAACATGGTGGAGGATCCTGCATCCTCTTTTGAGTAGGGTCAATGACAGATCATACATCTGAAACTAAGGAATAATTCTGGCCAAGAGTTCAATTCCAAATCTTCCCAGAGTAGACGATCAAATTTATTAAAGTAATAAATCCAAAAATAATATAGCGAATATTAATTGCCCAATAGTAAAATCTCAAATTCTGTAAGACCATACCACCATCCTTTTTTTAGGTTTCTGTAAGTGAAGCTTATTCAATCTGGCCCTTTTACCATTCCAAATATAAGATTAAATTTTAGAATCAATATTATCAAAGTAAGATTTCAGAATAAAAATTGGGACAGCTTGAAATAGGTATAAAAATTTAGGTAATATTATCACCTTAACGGCATTAATGTGGCCAACCAAAGACAAAGTCAATGGGGAGCATCTCGTAAAAGATTGCTTCACAAAACCTAATAAAGGAGAAATATTCAATTTAAACAAATCTTTAGATTTCCTAGTGATTTTAACATCTAAATGAGTAAAGTACTATTTAACAATCTTAAATGGCATATTATCATAAATAGGATCATGGGAGTTTATTCGGAATAATTCATTTTTATGAAAATTTACTTTCTATCTAGAAAACTCCCAAAATCCGATAATAAAGAGAGCATTGCAGGGATACAATTAGCAGAATCTGAAATATAGGCTAAAAGATCATCTGCATATAGAGAGACTTTATGTCCTTCATCTCGTCTTCTAATACCTTGAATCTCACTTGAATTATGTAGTGTAATTGCAAGGGGTTCTAACGCCAAATTAAAGGGCTGAGGGAACAGCCTTGTCTAATACCTTGAAACAATTTGAGTGGGGAAGATATTTGATTATTAGTAATAACTACTGCAGTTGGTTTAAATAAAGTAACAATCCAGGAATTAAATCGAGAACCAAAATTGAACCTCAGGGCTGTGAGGTCAGACCGCTCCTGTTCACGCTACTGACCCATGACTACATCGCCACATCCAGCTCCAACAGTGTCATCAAGTCTGCAGGTGACACAAGAGTAGTTGGCCTCATCAGCAACAACGAAGAGTCACACTATGAAAAAGAGGTGGAAAATCTCCTGAAATGGTGTGAGAGTCTCCATGTGGATAAGGAGGACCAGGAACAACCCCACCTTCCTCTACAACTCAACAATTTTGTAGCAGAGAGTGTGGAGAACACCCAGTTCCTTGGAGTTCACTTAATTAGAAACCTATCGCGGACACTCAATGTCTCCTCACTTGTCAGGAAGGCACAATGGTGACTGTAATTCCTGTGAAACTGAAGTGGGCAGGGCTACCGGCCACCATTATGTCAACCTTCTATAGGAGCTCTGTTGAGAGCACCCTGGCCAGCTGCATCACAATGCAATGGAGTTGCTGAGGAGAAATGGATTGGAGTTCAATCCACAGGATCTTAAGAGTGGCAGAGGGGATCAGTTGACTTACCCTCTCCCCCTTTGACATGATCTACTGTGATTGTTGTCTGACGAGGGTGCACAAAATCATCAAGGACCCCTTCCACCCTGCACACAACATCTTTCAGCTGCTCTCATTAGGAAGATCAGAGCCAGCACCACCAGGCTGAGGAGCAGCTTTTTCCCACGGGCAGAGAGAATGCTGAACGACCAAAGGAACTGCTCACACTGACCATCCGAGACTTTCATATTCATGAAACATTATCAATTTATTTATTTGTATGGATGAAATCCTTGTGCAGCATGTGTATTGTTTGTAGGGGAGTTATGTCAGGTTGTGTGTCTGTGTGTTTCACATCGAGAACATTGTTTCATTGGGTTATATTTGTACAATCAGATAACAATAAACATGACTTGAATTGACTACAGAACAGTGGCCACAGCAGTGGACCATGTCAACCAGGTATTTGAACCAGGATTTGAGAGGGTGCTGAGAGTAAGAAGGAGTCCCATAGGGCTATGGGGTGCTGAAGGCTTCCTGATCATGTTAGAACATTGGATCTGGAGTTCGGTTGTCGATGGATCTAATATGAGTCTACGTGGCTGCAGAAGTTGCGGGGGCACTGAAGGCAAATCCGTGGACACTCATTGACACTGAAGGGACTCTTTCTTGCGTCTTTTTCTCTTGTACTGCAAGGGGCACCAGGCGACATTATTGGCGATGCTTTGTCTGCCTTGCACCAAGCAGATGGCAATTTCATGTAATATTACACGTTCTGTACTATTACAAGACAATAAAGGAATCTTAAATCTTAATGTGAAAATACAGTATTTTCAAATTTGATATAAATGAAAGATTGTTCCACTGTAATAATTCTATTTCATTAGATCTTTTACAACCAGCTGAGAGAATGACCAATGCAGTAAAATCCCCGTTATCTGGAATTCATACAACCAGCAAAAAATTGCAGAAAATAAATATGTAAAAAATACATGAGTTTAAAATTGTTGCCCCCTAGGTTTAGCGCACCAATTACACAACACACAATCTCAAGCAACTGGCAAATATACTTATCCGGCATCTACCAATCTCCATAGGTGTCAGGTACTGGGAGTTTTTACTGTATTTTGATTTAACAGGTGCAAAAATGGGCACATTTTGGATCGTTAATTTATCCTTCAAAATGTCATTGAATTGAGTGCCAAGGCTTTGGTATCCAAACCATGAGCCACGAGATCTATACGCTTCCCAGTCAGAGTTGAGTGGTCTGCACTTCACCACGGATCACTCCTAACATGGGAGGATAGTCTAAATACGATGCGCACAAGTGTGAAGATGCACTGGGTGAAGACAGATCAGGCAGGAACAGTCTCAGGCCAGCCACGGCAATAAGAATAAAGAGTTCTTTGTCAGAGCTTGTCCTCTTGCACCTGTCCTGCTTCACAGATCATTCTAAAAGGAGTAAAAGGGTGTGGAACTGCAACCATTGCCTATTTCTTTTTCAAATTCAGAAGCTGCAATGCCAGTGTGTGATCTCTGAGTTGCTTTTGAATCTGTGTGTCCTCAGGATATTTGGGTTTTCTGAGGCACGGAGGAATATTTTTTAGCCTGTGGCCAGACTGCAGGAGGGTGGAAATATAATAACACTAAGAAGCTCTTTTTAAAATCCAAGACTTTTATTTCTCATTGCCTGGAAATGCCTTGGGAAAAAATAATTCCTTGCAACCTTCAAAAAAGTATGAATTGAATTCCCGTGTTCCTGCCGAATCATTGCCCTGCCTTGCTTCCATCGTGTGTGCCCCTTTCTGCAATGCCTTGGACCCCTCCCTCGATACGGGGATACATTTTAATTGAGTCTCCTGACCTTTGGAATGGTTCCACCTCATTGAAAACATTATTGTCAAATGCATAAAGAAAAACAGAGCAAGGGAGAAAAATGTGAACCACAAAGGCCATTTTTTTTTGGAATGGAGGTTGCCTAGCAACATTAATGCCTGAAGCCATAATTGGTTATCTCCAATGAGAGATGATAAGTAGACAATTGAGACCAAGGAAAAGACTACAAATGAAAGTTCAGATTTGAAAGGAGGATTGTTCAGAACAAAAATACTATCAGCCCCTTTGTGCCACCTATCGAAACAAAACAAAAATGATAAGCAAGGTGGAAATTGCAAAGTGTGGAAAAGCTCTTGACCTCCATGAGATGATGCCCAGCAAAGATGGCACAAGTGGGAGAGCAACACTGACAACTCTGGTTCAATCCCAACCTCCAGTGCTGTCTGCATGGAGTTTGCATGCTCTCTCCGTGCCTGCGCAATTCTGCCTCCGGGCACTCCGTTTTCCTCCCACGTCCCAAGAGGCGCGAGGTTTGGTGGGTCCATTGGCCATGGTTCAGTTTTCCCCACTCGGTTTTCTGATGAGGGGCAGAATCTGGGGCAAATTAATGAGCAGGTGGATTGAATACAAAGGGAGAGTTGATAAGGAGTCAGCAACTAAAACCTTGACTAACCCATGCAGGCTCGGCATCATGGGGGGGGGAGGGGGCCTTTGCTGACCATGCACCCCCTCCTACCCATAACACTAGCATCACTAGGGCGTAGCAGAGGGCACCAGATGACACCATCAGAAGGGGTGTCACCAAAATGAATCGTGGTTTGGTCTCCACACTCTATAAGCACGTGCGTTTGTCTGAAACACTGGAGGGAAGGGGAAGTGTGATGGCATGGTGAATGAATGAAGTTCTAAGCAGGTATGTCACCTGCTCACAATCCCCCCTCCCCACCATGGTTACCATAATTCCCCCTGATTAGATGTCTTCTGAGGCCTCCTCTGGACCCATAAATGTTGACCTACCCACTAAGCAGCTCATCCAGCAGTTCTTTCTCTCCTGAAGCTCGCAGCGTTGACAGCCTTTTATATCCCTCCAGAATAAAGAAAAATGGATTTGTGTCAAATTAGTATAAATAAAATGGTTAATTCAATGGCCCAAAGAACCTGTTTTCGATCTATGGCCCAAAAGAACAGTAACTGAGTGATAGGAAACCTTTGTGAAAGGGCTCACAAATTCGGAGAGGGTTTCTACTAACCCACAAGCTGCATCTGCCAGCTATTCCTGGTGGGAAAGATATATAGAAATATCAGAGCTAGTACCACCAGGCTGAGGAACAGCTTCTTCCCACAGGCTAAATAACTCTCTGTGACTCAACTATTTAATAATAACATTTATTTAAATTTATGTACTGTGTATGTAAATATATATATATTGCATATATAGTGTATATACTCTCACACACACACACACACACACACACACACTCACACACACACACACACTCACACACACTCACACACACACACGCACACACACACTCACTCACACACACACACACGCGCGCACACACACGCACATGCGCACACACACACGCGCACACACACACACATGTGCACACACACACGCACACACACACACACACACACACACACACACACACACACACACACACACACACACATTATATATAATTTTTCTGCATGCACTTTTTGCAGTTTACTGCACCGTGGACCGGGGAACGCTGTTTTATTGGATTGTACTGGTGCAGTCAATGACAAAGAATCTTGAACTTGAACTTTTATTCAGAATATAAATCTTAGAATCCTCTAGCACATGATCAATATTTTGGAGTCGACAAATATGCAGATCAGTGGGGATTGGTGAAGAGGGTTGTACGTGAAGAACCAGATTAGACCTAATCTTATTAAATGATGAACCAGGTTCGAGTGGTTGGATGAGTCATTGAGATATGACCTTTGGCCCAAAGCATCCATGCTGACCCAGTTAGCATGCTGGGCTAGTCCCACTGAGAACCATTGAACATTACAGCACAGAAACAAGCCCTTTTGTCCTTGTAGTCTCTGACAAACTATTATTCTACCTCGTCCCACTGACCTGCCCCCAATCGATATCCCGCCAAACCCATCCCATCCATGTACCTGTCCAAATGTTTCTTAAATGTTAAAATTGAACCTGCATTTACTATTTCAGCTGGCAGGTCATCCCACACTCCCACTACTCTCCGTGTGAAGCAGTTTCCCCTAATTTTCTCCCTAAACTTTCACCCTTAACCCATGTCCTCTGTTATGTATCTCACCCTATCTCATTAAAAAACGCCTACATTCATTTATCTTACCTCTATCAAACCTCCCCTCATTCTTCTACGCTCCAGGGAATAAAGTCCCAACCTGTTTAACCTTCCCCTGTAACTCAGTTCCTCAAATCCTGGAAACTTCCTAGAAAATCATCTCTGTAGTCTTTAAATTTTTTTGATATCTCCCTTGTAGTTACGTGACCAAATCTGCCAAATTTGGCCTCTCAAATGTCTTATATAACTTTACTATAAAATCCCAACTCTTATGCTCAATACTTTGATTTATGAAGGCCAATATGCCAAAAGCTCTCTTTACATGTGACTCCACCTTCAGGGAATTATGTATCTCAGAACACTCTTTTCTACCATTTACCCTGTATGTCCTTTTCTTGTTCGTCTTTCCAAAATACAGCACCTCACACATTAGTCTGCATTAAATTCCATCTGCCATTTTTCAGCCCATTTTTCCAGCTGGTCCAGATCCCTCTTCAAGCTTTGAAAACCTTCTTCGCTGTCCACAATGCCTCCAATCTTAGTGTCATCTGCAAACATGCGTTTTACCACATTATCATCCAGATCATTGGTATAGACGGCAAACAACAATGGCCCCGGCGCCGATCTCTGAGGCACACCACGAGTCACAGGCCTCCAATCTGAGAAGCAATTATCCACTCTGGCTTCTGCTGTATGTCAATGTCAAATCCAGGTCACTACCTCATCATGAAAACTGAGCATTTGACCCTTCCTATTGAACCTTCCATGTGGGGCTTTGTCAAAAGTCCATGTAGACAACTTCATCAGATTTCCTATGAACCTCTTCAAACAATTCTATAAGATTGGTTAAGCACGACCTACCACGCTCAAAGCCATGTCGACTATAAATTGCCTGCATTAGGCCCTTAACCTTTGAAACCTTTCCTCTCCATATGCAGTACATCCAAATGTCTTATCAACATTGAAAATGTTTCTCATTTCCTCTGGAAACTCGTTCCAGATACAACTCAGTGAAAAAAATTGCCTTTCATGTTTAAGGAGAGAGACTTAAACCCATACCTCCTAACTCTAGAATGGTCTATCCTGGGATAAAGACTGAGAGCATATCCCTTCTGATGAAGGTCATTTCTCATCCTCCTACACTCTGAAGAATAAAGAGCCACACAATCTAACTTGCATCTCCTGCATCTATTTTTTGCGTTAGTATGTTCTTCTAAATAACTGGATAAAATATGCAGAGAAAAGATAATAATGCTTGACCCAGATCAACAAGTAACAAATTAAGGGAAGAATAATTGGGGCATAATGACGAGAGAAACTAGTAATGACAAGATCGTGCGTAACACGATGATTCACGGACTGGTTGAGGTCAGAATGTCCATACAGTTATTATGAATTAGCAGGTTGGAGAGACCAAGGGATCACAGCCAGTGACATCGATCTCCTCAGCAAACAGGGCCTACCTCAGCAGTGCATCCGGACAGACAGTCTACATTTTGCAAAAATGTTCTAAAAACTTACTTTAAGCTTTGTTGCAACACTGCAGGAGGCTTCACAGGAGACACCGTGAGCTTCCACTTGCCATTTCAGTTCACTTTCGCACTCCCACTGTGACCTCTGTGCCTGGGACTCCCTGCATGGCTCCATCAATTTCCCCTCACCCACTTTTTTTGCTACTTAATTCAACTTACTTCCCCTGTTTCTCATCCCGAGGAATTATAGAGCTCTACAGCATGGTAAAATTCCCTTTGAAGCCCACATCCCAGCCTATCACTGGAAACAAGTCACCACCCACCAGCCAAGGACCCATCTACCTCAGAAGTGAGGGATGAAGTCAGATAGAGTGAGTCATAAGGCCCTTTCATCCAGTGAAAAAGCCCGACTCTAAAGGTGGAGATTCTCCGCCCTTACGTCAGGAGACTTACCTCTCTGAATGCGCGTTGGCCGGCTCCAAGGCACCGACTGCATTCCCTCTCGGGGAAGGATAATTGGCAGGGTGCTGTGCTCCGCCGCCTCACATGAATGTACAGCCGCTACAAGCAGATGGTTAGAGGCAGACTGATGACATCGCGATGACGTCGTCAGCCAGTGACCCATCTTCCCTCTCTCTCCCACCCACTCATCCCTCTCCCTCCATGAACCCCTCAAGGCAGGTAGGAGCTGGGGGCATCAGGGCAGGGATGGTCAGCGGGGGCTGACCGGATCAACCAGTGCAGGCTGTGGCTGCCCAGCCGGCTGTTGTGGCACCTCACTGGGCCACTCTCTGCAGCTCAAATCGCGGCAGAGCAATGGCTGTCTTCCCTACCCATAATCCCCCCCACAGCTGGAACTGTTCTAGGAAACAAGGGCAGTTCCAGCTGTGGGGGGGATTATGGGTAGGGAAGACGGCCATTGCTCTGCTGTGGATTTATGATGGGTGGCGCTACGGCACCAGTCACCCTGCTTCTATTGGCTCCAGAGGGTGCTGCTCCACATGACTGCGACACAGGAACAGCCTTTTAGGGCTGCTCCATGGAAGGTAAGTTTATGTTTTCCCTCCACACTTGTTGCCGGCCTCCAGGAGGAGGCCTGGCATGAAAGGGCATTTAGGGTACTCGTTACGAACCGTGCAAAACGAGCAGCAAAAGTCATTTTTAAAACACATTTTTAAAATAATTCTTAACTATAGTCTTAACTTTTCAACTATCGTTAACAATAAATCTATCCCCAGCTATGTAGGTGTTCTTGTGTGTGTGTGGGCACGCGCGCGTGTGTGTGCGTGCATGGATGTGTGTGTGGGCGCGCGTGTGTGTGTGTGTCTGTGTGTGAGTGCACGCACGCGTGTGTGCGTGTGTGGGTGTGTGAGTGGGCGCGTGTGTGTGCACGTGTGTCATGTGATATACAAAATCGAGAAACTTATTTCAAAGTTCAGTCTTTCAAATTCAGTGTTGAAGTGTTGGCCTTTGAAAGTTAATGCCCAGAATTAATGTCGAACTGATGGGACGACTGGAGTTGTCGCTGCTACAGGCTCACTAATTCCCCTTGCGTTGCATTTGAAAAAATATCCGTCCACATGAGCTGTGGTCACAACACACCTGGTCCTTTTGTAGGCCAGACTCGAACTGGGTGACCACCTGGAAGCTTTCGAGACCCTGGCACCGTAATCTTCAAGTAACTTCATGGCTAGTCACATTTAAAATGAAGCTGACTCTCCAAGTGACCTCCCCAGTTGGTCACAATCAAAATGAAGCACCTTGCTTCCCAAAAAGGACCCTCCTGGTACAGCTCAATCCACCAAAAGGGCCCAGTCAGTCACAGAGCATGCTTTGCCCTGAATTTCACAAAAAAAATGGTTGGTCACAAGAGCTGCTTTCAAAGAGCCGTTTCCTCTCCAGCAGTCAGCATGGTTCTCCCTTACCAAATCACAATGTCTTGGTGAACTTATCGAATTGTGGACCAGCCTGTGACAAGCCTTCCCTCAGTTCTTCCAATGTATCAAATTGTCATTGGGCTGTGACTTGGACTTGTGTTGGGCTTAGTGCTTGTGTGAAATGTTAACTGTTGGCCATTCAGTCCCTCCTGTCTATACTATCCCTTACAGCAATAATCCCATTTTACTAAAATAGGAGATTCTGCAACTGCAAAAGAGACTCCAGTATAACGTGTTGCCTCCTAGGTGCTCGGGTCCAGGATATCTCTGAACAGTGGCAAAATATTCTTAAAGGGGATAGTGAGGTCGCCGTACGTATTACTACCAATTTAAATTTTAATTTATAAATTTAGACATACAGCATGGTAACAGGCCATTTCGGCCCACGACTCTGTACTGCCAAATTAACATCCAATTAATTAACACCCCCGGAACATTTCGAAAAGTGGGAGGAAATCAGAGTCCCTGGGGGAAACCCACACAAACCCAGAGAGAACATACAATCTCCTTATGGTCTGCAGGATTTGAACCTCAGCCCCGATCGCTGGCACCGTACAGCTGTTGCAGTGACGGCTACGCCAACCGTACCACCCTATGACAGAGGTAGGAGTGGGGAAATGTCCTGCAATGTTGGTTTGGAGAATTAGGAAAGGAGCTGAAGAGCAGAACTTCCAAGGTGGCAATCTCTGAATTACACCAAGTGACACAAACTAAGGAAGGTCGGAACTGGAAGATAGCGCATACAAATGAGTGATGGAGGATATGGTGCAGGGGGGAGGGTTTCAAGTTTTTGGGCCTTTGGAATCTTTTCTGGGGAAGTGGTGACATGTACAAGTGAGATGCAGGGGAACTAATATCCTGGAAGGGAAGTTTCCTAAATCTATTGGGGGATGGGGAGGTGGGGGGTGGGGGGGGGGAGTTAAGCAGGAGGATTAGATCCAAAGTGAAGATGCAGAGGAAGAGAGGGTTGGTGCACAATTAGAGACAGCTAAGCAGGGAGATTGTGTGGCAAGACAGGCAGAAAGGGCAAAATTGCAGCCATTGGGATGAGTTGTGAAGCAAGAGAAACTGAGAGTCAAAATAATTAACAAACACTGGGCTAAAGGATTTATATTTAAATATACGTAGCGTAAGATATAAAGGGAATGACCTTGTATGCAGCTGTACTTTGGCCAGTATAATGTTGTGGCCATCAGAGAGTCATCGCAAGAGGATGGATGAAATTGGGAACTGAATGTCCAAGAATACACAGCATATCGCAGGGATAAGCAGGTAAGCAGAGGGGGTGGTGTGACTCTGTTGACAATTTAAAAATAAATTTACACACACAACATGGCAACAGGCTAGGTAGAGGATTGGGTCTTGTGCAATGCACCAGAGGTAATTAGAGAGGTTTGGGGAAAGGAACCATTAGATCAGTGGCTCTCAATCTTTTTCTTTCCACTCACATCCCACTTTAAGTATTCCCTATACCATTGGGGCTCTGCGATTAGTAAGGGATTGCTTAAGGTGATACGTGAGTGGGAAGGGAAGGTTGAGAATCACTGCTCTGGACCTAATTTTTACTGAAATATTTTGCTTGAGAAAAATTGTCACTGGCCCATTTCCTTTGGAGTTCTGAAACCGGGCACATAACGAGTCAATTATGGAGGATTCCAAAGTTTTTTCCACCCACTTACCACCTTAAGCAATCCCTTACTAATCATAGGGAATCATATGGCATAGGGAATACTTAAAGTGGGATTTGAGTGGGAAGAAAAAGGTTGAGAACCACTGACTCAGAAGAAAATTATTGCAATGCGATTTAATTTGAGTAAAAACACGAAGCTAGAGAAACTCAGCTGGTCAAACAGCGTACTTTATACAACAAAAATAAAGATACATAGCCAATGTTACGACCATGAGGCCTTCAGCAAGGTATGGTAAAATGTGGGCAGGCGCCCGGACAAAATGGTGAGGGGGGGGTGTGCAGGGGGAGGACCACAGACCCACAGGCAGGAGGTAATAGCTGGATAAGGGAGGAAAGGCATACCAGCAAACAGGGGGAGGGCGTATGTCTCTGCGAATGTAGGTGGAATGGGTGATGATCTGGAGGAAAGAAGACAGAGGGAACGGAAAGGGAGGGAGAATGAAGAATAAGCTAGCTGAAATCAGAGAATTTGATGTTACTGCCATCCGGTTGGAGAGTGCCCAGACGGAAAATTAGAAGTTTATGGGTAGTCTTGGTTTGACATGACACGAGGCCATGGAGGGACATGTCAGCATGGGAGAGTGGGGTAAAATTGAAGTGGTTGATGTGTACAGGATAGGTTCAAAGAGATCAAGGCTGGGCATGAGTTATTAACAAACAGTGGTCTTTATTTGCACAAATCCACAACCTTTTGGCTAACGAAATGTCTCCTCATCTCAGTTTTAAATGGTACCCTCTAATTCTAAGATCGTCCCTCTTGTCCTAGATACCCCCACCAAGGGAAACATCCTATTCATATCTACTCTCTCCAATCCTTTAAGCACTCGATATGTTTCTATGAGATCGCCTCTCATTCTTCTATATTCAAATGAATACAGTGCAAGAGCCTCTAAATGTTGCTCATGTGTGATCCCTTGCATTCCAAGACCCATCCTGGTAAATTTTCTTTGTATTCTCTCCAACATAATTACATCTAAGGGGCCCAAAACTGCACATAGTACTCCAAATGATGTCTCACCAGTGCTCCACAGAACTTCATCAACACCTCTTTACTCTTATACACTATTCCTCTTGAAATGTATCCCAATATAGCATTCACTTTCTTTACTGCCGATCCAACCTGGTGATTAACCTTTAGATGATCCTGCGTGAGGTCCCCCACCAAATAATAATCTGCTGTTTATTTCCTCTTTGAAAATGTACAACCGTACATTTCTCAAGATTGTATCTCATCTGCTATTTCTTTCCCCACTCTCCCAAGTTGTCCAAGTCTCTCTGCAACCTTTCGGTTTCTTCAACACTTCCTACTCCACCACCGATCTTGGCGTCATCTGCATCCCAGATAGCAATCGCATACTGTCCCACGGGTAGCCAGGTTTCGGCCTGGTCTCCACACATCCAGGATGTACCATTTAGCCTCTCCCCCCCCGCCCCCCCGCCCCCCGGGGAGCACCCACTGCACTGGGTTATCTGCTATGGATCCTCTCATGCTGGCACACCCACAAATTCCTTGGACCAGTGCTGGGTTTATTGTATGCACAAACATTCCCATGTCCTGCTAACCATTTGAAGACTCACTCTGAGAGCTGGGAGTTTTGTTTTTTCCAGAATGTACATAGGGAAAGACCTGCCCTTCAGACACCCACACCCCACTGAGGGTTGTCGGATGTGTGGCCGTTACTGGCGTGGGACGAAGTTGGTTGGTGATCATTACCTCCACTACACAGGAATATTAAAACCTGCAGAGCTGGATAGGTTCTCCAGAGTCTCTGTCTTCATGGTCATCAGGGATTGGTGTTCGCAGCACGTCTTCGATAGGGTTAAGTTGTTGGGTCTGTTGGCGTATTCATCAGTCCAACCACCAATCGGTGTGGACTAGAAGGGCCGATATGGCCTGTTTTCGTACTGTAATTGTTATATGGTTATCACCATTTCCAGCGCCCACAGGTAAATCATCCCATGAATCCCATGAATGAAGGAAATTCACACTCTCCGTGTGTGTGTGTGTGTGTGTGTGTGTGTGTGTGTGTGTGTGTGTGTGTGTGTGTGTGTGTGTGTGTGTGTGTGTGTGTGTGTGTGTGTGTGTGTGCGCGCGCGCACATGTGACCAAATTATGTTATTATCTTTATATAGTTTTAAAAAGGGAAACACACAGACACTTACACACAGAGAACACCATTTTGATGTACATTGTGGCTCCTTCGTCCAACTGTAAATGAGGTTGTATCATTGTTTAATTAGATGGCTGTTGGCTCAAAGTTGACTGCTGCTTCAGAGCAATAGCAGTTTGATTATTCTTATCATTTGAAACCTAAGACAATAAGTGTTTGCTAAGGAGAAGCGCCTGTGTAAACAGAGGAACATTTGCCTGTTGATTCATTTTTCTGAAGAAAATGAAACTTAAGAGCTAGCGGTGATGTCATGTCATATGGTTATGGAACACCAAGAAGGCACCTTTAATATTGAACCATTCTTCATCTGAAGTCAGAGATGCAGTAACCTTCAATGAGAGAGGAACTGTTGTGTGTTGACCCTTTAACAGTGAAGGAACACAGAATCAAATGGCTTTGGAAGAAAATGGCCACTTCGACTGTCTCTTCGTCAAGAGTGAGCAGTTCTGCCACGTCCATTTGTAATGGTCACTATATTTAACCCTTGCCTGGGTTGGTGAAATGCAAGTTCCAAACCCTCCATGCAAGAGGGGAATTTGTGAAAAATTCATTTGTATGAAGAAATATATATTTGAAAGAAAATCTACAAGAATTCATGAGTCTGAGAACTTTTGAACAGCAGTTTAAAGACTCTGAGTTTCAACACAAAAGATTTATCCCTACTCTCTCTCTCTCTCTCCCTACTCTCTCTCTCTCCCCCTACTCTCTCTCTCTCCACCCACTCTCTCTCCCCCCCACTCTCTCTCTCTCCCCCCTACTCTCTCTCTCTCTCACTACTCTCTCTCTCCCCCTACTCTCTCTCTCTCCCCCACTCTCTCTCTCTTTCCCCCACTCTCTCTCTCTCTCTCTCTCTCTCCCTACTCTCTCTCCCTCTCTCCCCCTACTCTCTCTCTCTCTCTCTCATACACACACACACAGACACACACACAGACACACACACAGACACACACACAGACACACACACACACACACACACGCGCGCGCGCACACACATTTGTGCAGAGGGATTAAGTTTAGAGTTAATTAAGATTTTATATTATTAATAGTTTGTAATATAAATTATTGTTTTGAAGATACTATTGTCGGTGAATTTCTATTCTATTGCTGGTGGTCAAAGTCATAACAAATTGGGAGCTCGTCTGGGATTTAACCAAAATTGGATCTCATTGATCAATTAATTTTCAATTGGTGTCGTTAAATTCGTCTTTTTGAAAGCCACTTAAAAGCCTAGCATTTGCAGAATTAACAGCAATGGATATCGATGTTTTTTGGTATCGCCAATCTTTGTAGGTTGAAGGGAATGGAAACTTGGCAAGATTCTGCAGAATTAGCAGATGAGTGCGTAGAAGAATGATTCATATCTCACTCATATTTTAATTTTTTTGACTTATATCTCAATGCTAACTCTTTTGCATTAAAAATTTAGAGACCGACAAGACAGCTGACAAACCATTAGTGTGTCATAAGATGGGTGAAAACAGTTAATATAACCTTGCAAACATACTGTGAGAATAAGACAGATAAGATGACTTGTATAAACTTAATTTAAAGGTTGAGATAAAGATACCATAAACATCATTAATTTTGTATTTTTCAAGCCAAAGCTAGACCTTAACACATTCCATCCTGCTTATGAAAGCCAAAGGCCAAAATGCAAGATGTTGGGGCTGGGAAACTAATTTTTTAATGTAGAATAGGGTACTATTAAGAGTCGAGTCATTTTGTCCCTTACTCGTTTGAATTTGTATAAATATAGAAGCACACATCTGCATTTTTGAAGCGAGAGCTGAGACTTCAGAAAGGAGTCTGATTCTGACATCTCCTCACTAGTCATCTTCATTTCCCGTATACAAATTTCCTGTACACAAATTGATTGTTGCCGAAATAAAGATCTGTATGCTTTGAAGAGTGTTTCTGTTCTGCTTT
This sequence comes from Narcine bancroftii, assembly GCF_036971445.1. Classification (NCBI taxonomy): domain Eukaryota; kingdom Metazoa; phylum Chordata; class Chondrichthyes; order Torpediniformes; family Narcinidae; genus Narcine; species Narcine bancroftii. The sequence goes on from NC_091469.1 coordinate 147,639,007, forward strand.
TAGAGGTGCAGGCTGACTTCCACATTGGGTTAGTCGGCAAGGATCTCGCAGAAACGATTGACACGGATGGAATAAGTGGCAACGGTGGTATCAGGATGTCGGATGGAGATGATGGTGCACCTCTGGGACCCTTAAGCCCAGACTCCATCACCTATGCCCGGGAGAACTGTGGTTCCTCTTCCAAGGTTGATCTGGTTCCCTGCCGAGTTCCATAAAAGAACCAAGAGAAATAAAGCTTACAGGTCAGTAGAGAAATAAGGTTTAAGGTTACGTGACTGCAGTGCTAAGGTTATATTGTTTGCCTGAGGTTAAATTTAATTTGAGCGTTTGACCAGAGAGGTCTGGTAAAAAGGTTTTAGTTTGAGATAAGATAAGGGACACCAAATGGATAAGGAAGATGGATCTGCCCCAGTACAACAAATGTGTAATATGTACCCGAAGTATAGTAAAGATTTTTGATTGCTGTCAGCAGTATTAACAGACAAGCTGGGAATGAGATCTGGTCAAACAGGGGAACGTGGTTAATACAAGATATTGAAAAAGCAGAAAAATCATTACGGGAAAGAAATGTGGGGTGTGTTGTCAGCCTTAGTAGCTGCAGCATCCGTCCAGGCTCATTCAGCAACTGGCCAGATAACATTCGACTCCCACCAAAAACCTGAATGCAATGTGCCGATAGGTGAAGTGGTAAACTGAAATACAGAGGCAAGTAAAGTAAGGAAGACGAAATGGAGCAAAAACAATACCCTATCCACATGGTTCCGAATTCCTGCTGGCAGCAGCAACATTGAGAAGCTACAATGCCGGTGTATACCCTGAGGAATATTTGCTTAATAGCTCATCATTCTCCTGATAGAAAATAAAGACTTCATAGGTTTTGTTAACTACATTAGATCAACTCAAAATATGTACAGAGCCCAACCCCAGGTTTTATTCTCTTTGGGCTGTACCATATTAAATGCAGAAGGAAGTATAAAATGGAAGGCAGCTGGATATTCTATACAGACTTTTGAAGATACCCCAGATGCAACCAGCTGCAACCAGATGATTGCTATCAGGCATCCTTTTCTCCAAATAATTCTTTCTGCCACTGACTTCAGAAGAAAACAGAGGTCTGTACTGCCTGCCCTCTCATCTCACAAGGAGGTAGTGATGAACCATTAGTTTTAATGCAAGTGCAGGGTGTCTCTCTTCCATTTTTCACTGATACAGGAGCCACTCTATTTCCCCTTGATCAGCAATTCATGGAGGAATGTGGATTCCCTGTTGCCATTGGCATGGTGCAACTATCAGGTCTGAAAGGAAATTCATCTCGCTATTCAACTGCAGAGCCACTACGAGTGATTTATGATTATGTTACGTGCACTCTACCAATCCAAAACGTCAAGGATGTAATTTAGCTGGGCAAGATGTATTCATAGGATTAGGGATTCAAATTATATGTAGTGAAAGAGGCTTATACATTAAAATGCCAACAATGGAAGCGACAGAATTAAATATTATGGCTCCTCCCCAATGGTGGACAATTGATTTGCCTCCTAACCCAATATTTTCTGCCCTCTCTATCAGCCATGATCTGTAAAATGGCGGTGCTGGCTCAATGGGCCGAAGGGCCTACTCCAGCTCCTATTGTCTATTGTCTATTGTCTCTAACCCACATGTGACAGTGTGTTATGATCCTATTGGAACTAATTATGAATTTGAACTACACTATTGTTCCAAGCCGAGAGGACTCCAAAACCCAGCAGCGTTAGAAATTCACCAAGACGATGGTTAAACAAAAGTTGTTTTAACTTTCTTTAAACACAATAATGAAATCAATCTTAAATTTATTACTATTAACTTAACTTAACCTAACTCAACCCCCGTATAATTCTAAGTGCACAAATTCTCTGTTTCACTGTCCAATCATTCACTTTTCACTTCTCCAAATTCACCGGTAACAGGCAATTCTTATACTGTGCACAGAATTTAACATTTATGAATCTTCACCAGGCTGTGGTGCTTAAAGGTAAATGGTTACTGCTCAGGAAGGTTCTTGTTGGTTTCAGAGAGAGAATTCTGTTGCTCGTTGGACACACACAAACTGATTCCTTCCGATCAGCCACTTCAGTGTCTTGCCGATGAAATTTCCCCCATCGTGGGTTTTCCAAATGATAACCTCTTCTTCCATGTCACCACAGAGTTCCTCTTGTTTCTCTTACTTCAGGAGAAACACTCTACTCAGCCATTTTCTCTTGTAAGGACTACAAGGGTTTTGAACAGGCTGAACTCAGAACTCACAACCTGTCTTCAAAATTGAATTTTATAACAAGCCTGCCAGCTTACCATTTTGAAGCCTCAACTGCTACTGTAGTGCTGAGCTGACCTCTCTCTCTCTCTCTTTTTCTCTCTGTTTGATTTTTTCCCCCTCTCTCTGCTTGTAAAAACCAAATGACCTCTCCCAAGGCTCCAAACACAATCTTTGAAAGATCTTATCAGTATCAGAGTCTGAACTTGATCAATGTAATGCTCCATTTGCACCTCCTTTAGAAGTCCTTTCCAAAGCAGTTCCAGTGTCTCTGCAAGGTCACTGGTGGCACAATGACTTACTTCAGCAAAGCTCTTGCATTTTAATCGAGATGTCTTTTGTGAAGTGCAACCCAAAATGAACTGCCACAATCTATCTCTTTTAAAGATGTATTTTACCCATAACTATTCTAACATATCCCGTAACACAAATAGTGGTGTGAAGAAAAAAAGGATAAAAGTTCTTCTGGTTGGGGAAGTTAGCAGACCACCAATTGAAGCAAAAGTGCCTTCAGATATATGGCTGCAGATAGGTTTGGTTCATCCTCATGTGATCCTTATGTTAAATAAGGATCATACAGTGAAAGAATTTGGAGTTCTAACACAGACTTTAGCTAATCTTGCAGATTTAAGTACCACAGAAAGGCAGGAATTCTCACAAGGAGTGTTGATGTACTGGTCAACACCTCAAGAAGTCTATGGCACCTTAAAACATCATCGTCCTTCAAGAACAGAAGATGTTTCATCACCTTATGAGGTAGGAAAAACCAATTGTGAACCTTGTCTCTATCTCTTTTAAGCCTGATGCACGGCTACCAGACATTTTACAACATCCTCTGAAACCAGAAGCGATTATGGGAATTTGAGAGCTTGTGAAATCTCTACTGCATCAAGGAATTTTGGTGTCACGTCAATCTCCCTGCAACACTCCAATCTTTCCAGTCCCTAAAGCCGGGACGCACTGAATGGCAACTGGCACAGGATCTACGAGCTCTTAACGACATAGTTATGCCTTTGCACCTAATTGTGCCAAATCCTGCAACCATTTTGAGTCACATACCAGCAACAGCACCAATTTTCACTATAACTGACCCACAACATGAAAAAGTTTGAAAACCAACTGTTTTAATCGTCCCTAATTGATTCGTTATGTGCACGGTTTCATAACTCCAAAGGAAATGGGCCAATGGCAATTTTTCTCAAGCAAAATATTTCAGTAACAATTGGGTCCAGAGCAGGGATTCTCAACCTTCCCTTCTCACTCACAGACCACCTTAAGCAATCCTTTACTGATCACAGAGTACCGATGGCAGAGGGATCACTTCAAGTGGTATTTGAGTGGAAAGAAAAAGTTTGAAAATCATTAGGTTACCCCATTGCTCATGACACAACTGAAATCATAGAGGCTGCAGCTTTCCACCATCTGATCTCGGCACAGAGATCTGAATTGTTTGCCCTTTACACGAGCCTACAGAAAAGGAACAGAGATGTCACTTAATATTTGTACTGACTCTCGTTATGCTTTTCTGGTAGCACATAATTTTGGCAACATTGGGGATTTTTAACATCTCCAGGGTCACCTGTTAAAAATACAACTTCTGTGGCTAACTTGCTGACATGTCTTTCCCTACCTATCTACCTATTATTAAATGTGAACCCACACCAAAGCCCAGGACCCTATTTCTCTTAGGAATGCTTATGCAAATTTATCTGCAAAAGCTGCTGCTATTAATGGACCTCCTCACCACATATCCAGAAAGTGACACAATGCTAATAAATAGAAGGGCCTTGCCTGATATGGAGGAAATGTTAAAACTTCAGGGGAGAACGCCCCTGCTAAATCGACAAACTCTGGAGACAGCTGGGGTGCATAGAGGATCAAGAAACTCATTTATGGACTACCCCCGCTGCACAAATTTGAGTTCCTGATGTATTTTTATCTTTGTAACTTAATTACAGTCATACTGTGACACACCTTGGAAAGGAAGGAATGGTGAAAGTGGCACTACAGACATGGTGGCACCCTAATTTAAATGCAGCCGCAAAAAATAAGGCATCTGAGTGTATCATCTGTCAGAAAAATAATCCTGCTAAGGCTGTTGCATGTATGCCAGGAAGGTCAGAATTACCTACTGGTCTGCTTGAAAGTATACAGATTGATTTCATTGAGTACAAGTGATACTGGACTTGTTCAGTCGATGGATAGAGGCTCACAATGCCACAGCTGAAACAGCAGTTGGAGTTATTTTCCAAGAGATAATACCAATGATGGGGTTACCTACCACTATTAGCTCTGGTAATGGCCCACATTTTACAGCTAAGATCAATGAAGAGTTATGGAGACATTTCAGGATTAAACAGCAGTTTCACGGCACCCATCATCCACAAACAGCGGGGATAGTGGAGAAAGCAAGCGGCACTTTAAAAAATAAGATTGCTATATTAGGAAAGGAGACCAGATTAAAAAAGCTAAAGGTCCTGCCTTTGGCTCTTTTTGAAATGAGAATTACTCCTCATAATGATACTGGCTTATCACCAGCTGATGTTTTATTTGGAAAGCCATTGCATACTCCTTGGGCAGCTGCCAAGAATATAGAAGCTTCCTTGGATCTGGATGCTTTGAGTGAGAGAATGATTAGTTATGTTGAGCAACTAACAGAAATTTTTGAGACTTTACATCAAGAGGTGAGAGATAACCAGAAGATCAGTGTGGGATGACACAGCCAGGAGACTATGTTCTGATCCGGAACTGGGATTGGAAGAAGTTGGTGCCTAAGGGGAGGGGTCCATTCCAGGTTTTACTAACCACACCGACAGCAGTGAAAGTTGAAGGTCAACCGCGTTGGGTTCACCTCAATGACTGCAAACGAATCGGCCCTGAAACAGGAAAGTAGACCACCCCAGATGACAAGCAGAAGCCCCGGTCAGACTCTTAAATGGAAAACATGGACATTTATTACACATAAAACAATTTTATGTCTGGTTTTGGGCACCCTGGTGATGGCTAACATAATGGAAGAAGAAACCTACCCTCGTAGTTAAATGTGAGGGGTATGCTAACACATATTTGCGCATGTTCTTAATGTATATTGAAGCTACAAATGTAACTCACTGTTGGACCTGTACCCGGCTACCCACTCCTAGTGCACAGGGGATTCCTGTGATGGCTATACCCTTTAATGAATCAGAACATTTGACCTGGAGATGTCACTTTAATTTGCAAAAACAACTTAGATTCTTTTGGGTACTTGTCAAATTGCAAAAGTTATTTGTTTTGGCGATGCTATAAATCTCAAAAAAAAAATCAGTCTACACAACCCTTAATTATTAAATTGGCAAAGTTTACAAAGGGAAACATCTGTGTATATATAAAGGCAACAGAGACATAACAGGGACAGATCTTTGTAATACAATACCGGCACTTGTTGGTCTAATAGACATAAAGCTCATCCGTGGTTAAGAAAAGACTGGCAAGGGTATTGCTATTTGACAACCTTGTCCCAGCAATAAGACACTTTGAAGATACCTCTAATCATCCATTTGTACCCGTCAGAAGCAAAAGATCCATTACTGAAACGGAAAGAATATTTATGTTTTATGTCTATGGTTCAGCAACAGCGGGATTAGAATGAATTAAAATAGCGAATACTTTAGAAAGATTTGGCTAATGACACTGCAAGAATTGAGGAAAGCACACAGACTCAGATTTGCCAATTCACAAATGAAGTGGTAGTTATAAGAACCGTGGCCTTACAAAATCGTACGGCATTAGCAGAAAAAAGAAGGCACATGCCTCAGGATTGCTGTACATACATCCCTGACACTTCAACAAACATCTCTGATTTAGCTAACCACATTTGAGAGAGAATACATGAAGTACAAACATTGGGAAATGAGCTCCACAATTATTACCCCTTGGGACTGTCCTGGTGATCATTTAGAGGATGGTGGACTACCTTAATCCAGGGGATATGAATATTAGCTATCATTTGACTTATAGTCTTGTTAGTAACCTGCTTGTGCACTTTATATCACTGAATAAAAATTATGTTTATCATAAATGATAAAGAAGGAAGGTAGAAGAATAACTTATATCTCACTCATATTTTAATATTTTTGACTTGTATCTCAAAACTTTTACATTTAGATAAGAAGGATAACAACCCTTTAGTGTGTCATAAGATGGCTGAAAGCAGTTAGACAGTTACAAATATTACCTTGCAAAACATACTATGAGAATAGGACAGATAAGAAGATGGCTTGCTTAAACACAATTAAAGGTTGAGATAAAGTTCGTTTAAACGTCATTAATTTTGTATTTTTCAAGGCATAGCTAAATCTTAACACATCCCATTCTGCTTCTTTGGCTTGGCTTTGCGGACGAAGATTTATGGAGGGGTAATGTCCACATCAGCTGCAGGCTCGTTTGTGACTGACAAGTCCGATGCGGGACAGGCAGACACGGTTGCAGCGGTTGCAAGGGAAAATTGGTGGGTTGGGGTTGGGTGTTGGGTTTTTCCTCCTTTGTCTTTTGTCATTGAAGTGGGCTCTGCTGTCTTCTTCAAAGGAGGTCGCTGCCCACCGAACTTTAAGGCGCCAAGATGCACGGTTTGAGGCGATATCAGCCCACTGGTGATAGTCAATGTGGCAGGCACCAAGAGCTTTCTTTAGGCAGTCCTTGTACCTCTTCTTTGGTACACCTCTGTCTCGGTGGCCAGTGGAGAGCTCGCCATATAACACGATCTTGGGAATGCGATGGTCCTCCATTCTGGAGACGTGACCTACCCAGCGCAGTTTGATCTTCAGCAGCGTGGATTCGATGCTGTCGGCTTCTGCCATCTCGAGTACTTCGATGTTGGAGAGGAAATCACTCCAATGAATGTTGAGGATGGAGCGGAGACAACGCTGGTGGAAGCGTTCTAGGAGCCGTAGGTGATGCCGGTAAAGGACCCATGATTCGAAGCCGAACAGGAGTGTGGGTATGACAACGGCTTTGTATACGCTAATCTTTGTGAGGTTTTTCAGTTGGTTGTTTTTCCAGACTCTTTTGTGTAGTCTTCCAAAGGCGCTATTTGCCTTGGCGAGTCTGTTGTCTAACTCGTTGTCGATCCATGCATCCGATGAAATGGTGTAGCCGAGATAGATAAACTGGTTGACCATTTTGAGTTTTGTGTGCCTGATGGAGATGTGGGGGGGGGGGGGGGGCTGGTAGTCATGGTGGGGAGCTGGCTGATGGAGGACCTCAGTTTTCTTCAGGCTGACTTCCAGGCCAAACATTTTGGCAGTTTCCGCAAAACAGGACGTCAAGCGCTGACGAGCTGGCTCTGAATGGGCAACTAAAGCGGCATCGTCTGCAAAGAGTAGTTCTCGGACAAGTTGCTCTTGTGTCTTGGTGTGAGCTTGCAGGCGCCTCGATTGAAGAGACTGCCATCCATGCGGTACCAGATGTAAACACCGTCTTCATTGTTGAGGTCTTTCATGGCTTGTTTCAGCATCATGCTGAAGAAGATTGAAAAGAGGGTGAGAACGCAGCCTTGCTTCACGCCATTGTTAATGGAGAAGGGTTCAGAAGCTCACTGCTGTATCTGACCCGACCTTGTTGGTTTTTGTGCAGTTGTATAACCATGTTGAGGATCTTTGGGGGGCATCCGAGGCACTCTAGTATTTGCCAAAGCCCTTTCCTACTCATGGTGTCGAAGGCTTTGGTGATGTCAACAACGGTGATGAAGAGTCCTTTGTTTTGTTCTCTGCACTTTTCTTGGAGCTGTCTGAGGGCAAAGACCATGTCAGTAGTTCCTCTGTTTGCGCTTGGCCACGGCACATGAACCATGGGTGAAAAGGGTGGGGCCAGTACTGCACACACCGCACTCCACCTAAAAGCTCCTTTGCACAAGCCCGAGGACATGTCCACGTCCTCCCCCTCCACGTCCTCCCCCTCAAAAGATGCTCACAAACTCAAGCTAGCATGTTGGAACATCAGAACCACGCTAGACAAGGCTGACAGCCACCGACCTGAACATCGGTCTGCCCTCATCGCACATGAACTCCTCAGACTTGACATCGACATAGCCGCTCTCAGTGAAGTCTGCCTCGCAGATGTAGGCAGCTTCCAAGAACGTGGTGCGGGCTACACACTCTACTGGTCTGGAAAGCCTATGGATGAATGAAGCCTATCTGGTGTAGGCTTCATGGTAAAGAACTCCATTGCCTCCAAACTCGAAAACCTCCCGACAGGCCACTCGGACCGGATCATGTCCATGCGACTCCCCCTTCAAAACAACCGTCGCATCACCTCATCAGTGTCTATGCTTCAACCCATTCTGCTTGTATAATAGGTAAATACCAAAAAGCCAGATGTCAGGGCTGCAAAACTAATTTTTATATAGGATGATGTAATATTAAGAGAGAGGGTCGTTTTCCCCCTTACTCATTTCAAATTGTATAAATATAGAAGCACGCCTCTGTATTTTTGAAGTGAGACTTCAGAAAGGAGTCTGATTCTGACATCTCCTGACAAGTTATCCTCACTTCCCATATACAAATTGATGATGGCTGAAATAAAGATCTGTGTGCTTTGAAGGGGTATTTTGCTGTGTGTTCTATTCTGTTGACTGATTTCATTTCGGAGGCGCGAGCTGACTTCCACAAGTGTGCTTTATCTTACTCTGACAGACACTCTCCAATCTACAATTTCCCTTTTCTTTTACAATGATTACCTTTATTAGAGCGAGGGGGTCGATAAGATTTAGTTTTTAGGATTTTTTTTTCCTTTTTATCATTTTTGTTTGGATAAATTTGGCAAATATGGGTTTCAACATGGTTATCATAGATTAATTCAATAACTTGTTTCTCATGTGGATTAAGGAACTGTCTAATGTGATTCCATCATTTTATTTGTATTTATATGTACGTGAGATGTGTTTTTCTTAAAATTTTGTAAGTAAGTTTATTTGTTAAACAATAAAAATATTTAAAAAATAAATTTACAAGGCTGAAAAAGAAAGGATCGCCATTTATCAAGTCCAATACAATATCGACCAGTAATTAATTATTAATAAAAATAACCCAAGGTAACAAACAGCTATCAGGTTAAACGAGATATAAATGCGAAAATGCGAAAAATTCCTCTATTTCTTTTCATTTAAGCAAAAGAATATGGAAAGAGAGAAAACAGAAATAAAGGAATTAATCCAAAAATATCATCATCCATGAAATCTCATAACCAGGAAACAGCTCATGAAGATTGCTATGGAGTGGATGTACCATCTATCAGACACTTCCAAGATCGGTCTGTCATAGTAAACAACTTAGGGTGACCATTCTTAGGGAAAATCATCCTACGTGCAGGGAAACGAAGAGAGGGGTGAGGTTGTTTTTGATAGAGTTCAGACATGACTTCTTCAAATTTCTTTCTCTCTTCCAAGACTTCAGGGCAGTAATCTTCCACAATACGAACAGAAATATCACAAAATTTCAGCTTACCTCGTCTACCAGACTCTCTGGTTTTGCTTCCTTTATTTGAAAATAATGAAGGCGGAGAATAGCAGATAACGTTTAACTTAGGATGGAGGTTTTGACCTCAGAGCAAATTGCGCCTGATCCTAAATTGGAGGTTTACTCAACACTCCTTTAAAAAAAAATCAAACAGCATGTCTATAAAAAAAATAATTGTGTCAGAAGCTCTAAAGGTTCAAACCTTGTGTTTTTAGATTCTTAGTTAATTTTGTGCCTGTCTCTTTAAGTGAACCATTGTTTGTAGTGTTACCAAGGTGACTATGATGTAATATGTTGTAATGTCCGCCCAGGATAACTGCTTGTGCATTCTACAAGATATGAAGGAAGCATGAGGACAATAAGTTTTTCTTTGAATTTTTGTATCTTTAAATATCTTTGTGTCTTATACAGTAAATGCTTTGTTATTCATCATTATGAAAGTCTTGTGGCAAAGCTAAGCAAAATGTTTATCCGTTCTATCAACAAATTAAAACTGCATAAAGTAACAACCACAAAGTTTGATTTGCTGGATTAAAGAAATTGAAATTTGGGATATCGTAGCTCATGCGTTGGAAGATGATACTTTGAAATTAGGATATATTAGAATAAGGAAAGTGTCATCTATACTTTGATTTAAAGAAAAATTTAATTGTGAACTTTGTTCAGAAGAGAGGCTTGTAAATTTTGTCTAAAATAATTAACAACTCGATCTAAAGCCAAGAGACATCCACACTGTAATAATAGAATGTTCTAGAAGTGTGAGACTCTGTCTGTAAATTGCACAGTTTGAAATTGAGCCTAAGCCAGCATCCTTAAAAAAGATAAGCCATGGCTCTGAGAGCAGAATTGGCAGGAAGCTTAGAAGATGTTCTTGTTAACATAAACATTTAAAATAAGAAATCTTGTGTTAGGCAATTCAGCAACACACTTAAAGGGACCAAGTAAGATACAAAATACATTTACAGTTCCCAGGAACCAGGAGAAGCCAGGACAAAAGCCAGGTTGCAGTGCGAAGAACCCAAGATAGATTAGAAATCTCATCAGGCTAAAGGCCTCGAGCAAACAGTTCCTCTCAAAGAACTGTTTGATCGTGAGTTGACCCAGCAAGGTGAACTGACAATGCTTGGCAGGAGGTTGGAGCCATTAGCCAAAGAAGAAGCAATTTCAACTAGTATGCAAGAAAAAGATTCTATCAAGGCACTGCAAGCCTGGCTTTAAAGTTAGTGGAACTGGAACAGATGAATGAATGTTCCAAAGTCCCATTGGTGCTGTACCAAGTGAAATGCAGAAGATAGAAACCCAATGAGCAGTCGCTGAAAGTTCAGATGTGAATCCTAATGATAGTATTTCCAAGGTTATGAGTGCAGGAAGATCAAGTACAGTTTTGTGTGCTTCAGGCATGTCATCTATGTGTGCTAAGGTGCAAGCAGACTGTGCACAACCACAGTGCTTGGAGAAAAGATATGCTTTAGAGGACAAGGAGGTTCAATTTAAGAAACAGCAATTGGAGCAAGAAAAAGCAACTTAAAAGATTACAAATAGCCAGTGAAGAACAAAATAGATTATTAAATAGAGAAAAGAAAAGACTAGAGCTTGAGGAACAACCTGCTATAAATAGAGGCAAAGTGAAAGCATTAGCTCAGGCTTCTGCAAGAATTTTCACTCAATGTGACATACCAAAGGGCTAGCACCTAACCTTCCAGCAGAACCATGGGTAATGCAGCCACAAGAAACAAATACACCTGAGCAAGGAGCCAGGGGCATCATTGCTAGTACTCAAATGACAACGACAATGGAAAGAGCTAGCAATGTTCAATCTCTCCAGAGCACACAATATATGTTTCTTCTTGAAAGGAGAGTATTTAAAAAAACTCAACCATGCGAGTTGATCATACTCAACCACTGATGACTCTTCATGCTGCTGGAGAACCAGCTACCACCAAGGATTCCCACCCATGCCATCATTTACAACCCAAGCATTCCCACCAATGTCATCACTTACAACCCAAGTATTCCCACCAATGCCATCACTTACAACCCAAGTATTCCCACTAATGCCATCACTTACAACCCAAGTATTCCCACCAATGCCATCACTTACAACCCAAGTATTCCCACCAATGCCATCACTTACAACCCAAGCATTCCCACCAATGCCATCACTTAGAAGTCAAGGTCCTACAACTATGGCACCAGTTGAAGATCAGTTTTCTCCATTCACCTCAAGATAACCGGTTGCAAGCCATGGTGGGCAAGACAATATGATATCACATAGCAAAACAAAATGAAATCTTTGCTTTGTTAGCACAGCAACAAGATTTATACAGTTTACCTAAGAAGGAAATTATAGTTTTTAATGGAGATCCATTAGAATATCTGACTTTCATGAATCCTTTGAATATCACATTGAAAGTAATACTAAAAACACTAAGGATTGTCTTTATTACTTGGAACAGTATACTGGAGGACAGCCAAAGGAGTTAGTCAAAAGTTCCCAATACATGAATCCAGAATAATGTTTTAAAAAGGCAAAAGAATTATTGCAACATCATTATGGCAATGAGCATAAAATTGCAAGGGCCCACATAAACACGATTCTTTCTTGGTCAGCGATAAAATCAGACGACACAAAGGCTTTACAAGCATATGCACTCTTCCTGAGAGGATGTTGCAATGCAATGGGAAGTAATATACATTTGCAAGAGCTGCATTTGCTTGCTAATTTGTCAATTATTGCAAACAAATTGCTTTATAAGATTAAGGATTTATGGAGAACTGAAGTTGCAGAGCTAAAGATGCTTCCTGGAAGGGACGCTATTTTTGAGGATGTGGTACAATTTTTGGAATGGCATGGGCATGTTAACACCATACCAGTATTTGGAAATATTAAGGATACTTCAATAGTTCCTAAAGATGTAAAGAAGTCTAAATCATTGTCTGAACAGAAACCAAAGGGAAGTACCTTTGTTACTGCTGTGTCAGATACAAGCACAAGAAAGAACAAGGAAACAAAGGAAAAAGAAGATCAGTCTATTCAGGAAAACTGTATTGGGAAGATAAGTATGCTTTAGAAAAATGTTCACGATTGGAGAAAAGATCGTAAGTTGAGAAATTAATCTTTTTAAAGAAGAATAGAATATGTTTTAACTGCTTGGGTAAAGGACACATCAGCAAAACTTGTAATAAGTGACTAAGTTGTGATATATGCAGTTTAAAGCATCCCAAGTTACTGCATTCTCAATGAAGTAAAGTTGAGAAGGAACTCAAATAATCTGAATCCAAGACTAAAGAGACAATCATAAAGGATGTTTCAGCTTCAGTTCAGACAAACAGTCTTACTGGTGACAGAACCTTCTCAATAGTTCCTGTGCAGGTTAAAGCTAAAAAGGGGAACTTCATACTGAAGACCTATGCATTTCTTGATCCAGGAAGTACTGCATCATTTTGTACTGTTGAATTAATGAATAAACTTAATCTCAATGGAAAAAGATCAGAGATCTTATTGAGGACAATGAATGACATTGAAACTAAATATAATATCAGGTTTAGAGATTGCTGGATTGAATACCAATGAATTTTGCAATCTTCCAAGTATATATACTCAGAAGACTATGCTTGTGAATATGGAGAATATTCCATATCAGGATGCTATCAAACAGTGGGCTCATCTAAAAGATGTTTGCTTACCTAAGATTGATACCGAATTTGAGATGTTAATTGGATTAGACATACCAAAAGCTCTCAAATCTCTAGAAGTAATAAGGAGTCAAAATGACAGACCTTATGCTGTGAGAACATTGCTTGAATGGATCATTAATGGATCATTAGGAGGAACAATGAATAATGGTCAGGAGATGCTAAACATGAATGTCAACAAAATTTCAGTTGTGAAACTTAATTATCTGTGGGAACAACAGTTTAAAATTGATTTTCATGAATTCCTCACAGATATTCAAGAACCTTCAAAAGAGGTCAAGCAGTTTCTTGATTTAGGTTCAAATTCTGTAAAACATGTTGATGTTCATTACTGTATGGCATTACCTTTGAAGAAAAGGGAAATGTGTATGCCAGATTATAAAATAATATAATAATTTAAAGAGAAAATTCAAGAGAAATTCTTCCTTTCATTTGGAATATGCAAATGTCACGTTGGACATGATAGCAAAGGGTGATGTAGAAAAGGTATCAGAAGATATCTTGGAACGTAAAAATGATTTAAAAAAAAAGGAATTTACCTCATCATGGAGTTATACATCCACCAAAGAAGAAACTTTGTACAGCATTTGATTGTGGAGCAATTTACAAGGTCCAGACTTAACCAGTACTTTAATAGGTGTTCTGATAAGATTTTGCAAAGAGCCTATTATAATTGCCACAGATAATGAAGCGATGTTTCATCAAGTAAAAGTACCATCAGGAGATTGTGATTTTTTTTTTACATTTGTTGTAATGGCTTAATGGTGATTACAGTAAAGAAATCATTGAATTCTGAATGACTGTTCATCTATTTGGAGCAACTTTGTCACCGAGTTGTGAAAAGTCTGCTCTCAGGAAGTGTGCTGAAGATAATTTAGTTCTCAAACTATAAGCATCATCTGAAATAATTTCCATGTTGATGATTGTTTAACTTCGGTTGTTTCAGAAAAAGAAGCAATAGATCTTTATCAAGAGTAAAAGGAGATCTGTAATAAAGGAGGTTTCTTCCTTACAAAATGGTTTAGCAACAGTCGAAATAAGGCAGAAAGAGCAAAGGAGATAAAACATCTTAATTTGGATTGTGACATTTTACATGTCAAAAGAATTCTAAGGGTGCAGTGGTGTCTTCAATCTGATGTTTTCAAATTCAAAATTGTTTTGAAAGAATGGCCTTTAACAAGAAGGCGCATTCTTTAGATCAATATATGATCCTTTGGGAATATTGGCATCAGCAGTATTAGTAACCAAGAAAATTCTGCAAGAATTGTGCAGAAGAAACTATACCAGAATACATCACACAAGACTGGATAAATTAGATTGAGAGTCTTGAAATGTTAGAAAAATTTGAAGTCAACAGATGTTTTAAACCAGCAGACTTTGGAATTGCCACATTTTCTCAGTTACACCACATTGCTGGTTATGGTCTTTAGTACCACGAAATGACCAAGAGTGAGTACATTGTGGATTTGTAATGGGAAAGGCCAGAGTGGCTCCATTAAAGCCAGTCACCATACCCCGAATGGAATTGACTGCCGCTACTATGGCGAGCAAAATGGACACTATTTACAGATGGAGTTAGCAGACATTACGCTTTGGACTGATAGTACATTAGTGCTTAAATACATTAATAAAAAAACCATGAGGTTTCATACCTTTGTGGCTAACAGAGTTGATGAAGTTGAAAAGATTTTCCATGCTAATTAATGGAGATATGTTAAAATGGTGGTTAATCCAGTTGATATGGCTTCACGAGGATCAAAAGTTCAATCTTTCCTGAAAAGTACCAATACGTAGGTGTTCAGTCCTCAATATCTTTTGTGATCTCAAGAAGATTGGCCTCAAAATCTGGAAGACTTCAAAGAAATTTCAATGGAGGATCATAGGAACATAGGAATATAGGAAGTAGGAATAGGAGTAGGCCAAAAATGGTCCATCGAGCCTGCTCCGCCATTCAATATGATCATGGCTGATCTAATTTAGGACCTAACTCCACCTACCTGCCTTCTCCCCATATCCCCTAATTCCTCTATCATGTAAAAATTGATCTAGCCGAATTTTAAGTATGTTTAATGAAGCAGCTTCAACCACTTCCCTGGTTCGAGAATTCCAAACATTCACTACTCTCTGGGAAAAAATTATTTTTCCTCATCTCTGTCCTAAATCTACTCCCCCGAATCTTGAGACTGTGTCCTCTCGTTTTAGTTTCCCTGGCCAGCTCAAAAAACCTTCCTACATCTATCCTATCCATACCCTTCATAATCTTATATGTTTCTATAAGATCTCTCATTCTTCTGAACTCGAGCTAATACAATCCTAGACGATTTAATCTTTCATCATAAGTCAACCCCTTCATCCCAGGGATCAAC
Organism: Narcine bancroftii; assembly: GCF_036971445.1. Taxonomy (NCBI): domain Eukaryota; kingdom Metazoa; phylum Chordata; class Chondrichthyes; order Torpediniformes; family Narcinidae; genus Narcine; species Narcine bancroftii. Next base: position 147,654,852 of record NC_091469.1, read on the forward strand.
CTAGTAAACCTCCTCTGGACCATCTCCAAAGCCAATATATCCTTCCTCAACTGTGGAGACCAGAACTGGACACAGTACTCCAGGTGTGGTCTCACCAGTACCTTATACAGTTGCAACGTTACCTCCCTACTCCTGAATTCAATTCCTCTAGCGATGAAGGCCAACATTCCATTTGCCTTCTTAATAACCTGCTGCACCTGCAACCTAACTTTTTGCGATTCATGCACAAGCCCTCCCGAGTCCCTCTGCACAACAGCATGCTGTAGTTTTTCACCCTTTAAATAATATTCAGCTCTCTTATTTTTCTTGCCAAAGTGGATAACCTCACACTTACTAACATTGTACTCCATCTGCCAGATCCTGAAATCCAAAATGCTAATATAAATACTATTCAAATATCTAATGAAAATGATCCAATCACTCGATTAATTTGCTATCACTCTTCATGGTTTCATTTGAAAAAAGGCAGTAGCATGGATTCTTCGGTTAAAAACTGTGCTTTTAAATTATGTCAAGAATGACCATCTTCAGACAGTTTCATGTGAAATTCAAGCTATATAGTCGTCCAATAACAAAAATTTCTGTTGATTCAAATGACATCGAGGCACTTACATCAAATCATCTCCTTCTTCTTAAATCTAAATCTTTGGTGTCTCCAGAGCAATTTCAAAAAGAAGATATTTATGCAAGACACAGATGGAAATGAGTGCAATTTATTCCAAATTTATTTTGGAAAAGATGGATTAAAGAATATGTTTTGTTATTACAAGAACGACAAAATGCAGTTTTGTATGTGAAGATATTGTAATTATCATGGACGATTCTTCAGCAAGAAATTCTTGTTTGCTGGGGGAAATCGTGGATACAGTTGCAGACTAGAAATGTTTCATTGTGCAAGTGCGGATTTTAACCAAGACTGGTTACTTAAATAGACATATGACTAAAATCTTTCTTTTACAGGAAGCTGAAAATTTTAATTTCTAATCTTAAACTTACTCTTTTTGCTTTGTGCATCTATAGTAGTAATTGTTATATATTAGGCATTAATTAGGGGCCAGAATGCAAAGTGGGTTTTTTGATTCTTAGTTAATTGCGTGCCTGTCTCTTTCAGAGATTGATTGTTTGTAGTACTGCTATAGTGACTTTGATGTAATATATCATGATGTGCATCCGAGCGAACCGCTTGTGCATTCTACAAGATGTGAAGGAAGTCTGAGCACGAGACTTTTTTCTTTGAATTTTTGTATCTCTTTAAGATTTTGTATCACTATATATCTTTGTATTTTATACAGTAAAGTCTTAAAGAAAGTTTTATGGCGAAGCAATGCAAAATGTTTATCTGTTCTATCAACAAATTAAAACTATATATATCAACAGGTACAGAGTTTGATTTGTTGGATGAAAGAGATCGAAATTTGGGATATCGCAGCTCACACTTTGGAAGATGATATTCTGAAATTAGGATACATTAGAATAAGGAAAATTCTAAGTGTTGTCTATAGAAGCTTCAATATCTTCCGTAAGTGCAAAAATATGTAAATTCCCCTCTAGCTCAATAGTTTTACACATTTGTTCTTTAAAACCATCAACCCTTATTTCCAAACCCTGACTGATCTTGATTGTCTGTTGCAAACTTGCTATATTGTTTGTCTAAGTCATCAAAATACTCTTGAAACTCTGTAATTTTCTGATCCAGTGCCTCATAACACGTTCATATTATCAGTTTTAGCTTCCAATCCTGTGAGAAATTCTTCAACAGATTGTAAAGCTTGTGATTTAAAACTTTTTCTTCCATTTTATCAGCTCAAGTATGGTCCTTCCACTTCTTAACTCTGCCATTAAAATAAATTCGCAGAAAAAAAACAGCTTTTCCAGATTAAAATAGCTGTTAGGTAGTGTGATAAAGGTTAGTGGTTCAAGAGCAACACCAAAAACGTGAAAGTCCATTGGCCACCAGCTGATTTTTAAAAAAGCGAGAGAAAGAATTTTTAAACCAAGGGATAAAGTGTTAATTCTGTTTCCAATAAATTTTAGTCCTTTTAAGGCAACATTAAATGAAGTCAACTGCATTTTTAAAACACCGGATCAGAGATGTAAAATGCAGAGATGCCATGTCATCATGCTAAAACCTTCTTTTGAGAATTTGGATGTTAGCAAGAAGCAGCTTTCACCAGAGGTATTAGTTATTGATAAAACTGAAGAGATTATGGATCACAAGACAATACAAGCTGATCCCTGTAGTGGTGTAGAACTCGTCGAAAGAACCAAAGACTTGTTGATCCAAACCCAGGCTTTTATTAGCAAAAGACAGGAGCTCTTCACAGGTGGCCGACCAGTCCGGAATGATCCGACCTGGCTAGGGACACAACCCTTTAAGGCCCAGACAGTAGGCGTGGCTAAGCTCTCAGCCAATCGCTGTAAGCACAGTCATTACATACTCTAGATACTGTAACTATATACATTAGTGATAGGTCTGTTCTATCACAGGTGGTCACTTCAAAGAAAACATTGTTCAAGTTCTTCTGTTTTCACATTCGACTATTTTGCAGAATTTGGATGAGAGGGTGGTTCATATGCATCCCCCGGAAAAGAAACATATGAAACAGTTAATTTTAAAATTTAGGAACTTGTTTCCAGATGTGTCTCAGAGAACTTCAATAGCTTGTCATGATGTTAATGTTGGAGATGGAAAATCTATCAAACAACATCCATATCAAATGAATGTTGAAAAGTGTAAACTGGTAGATCAAGAGATTGAATATATGTTAAAGAATGATAGCATTGAATGTTCTCTCTCAGATTGGAGTTCACCTTGTGTCCTGGTATCTCAATCAAATGGGACGGTTAGATTTTGCACTGATTCTACAAAAGTTAACGTGACAAAATGAAGACAGATGCTTATTCTATCACTAGAGTGGATGATTGTGTCAACAAGGTGAGAAAGGCTAAGTTTCTTATGAAGATGGACTAACTAAATGGTTATTGGTTTGTTCCCTTAACAGAGAGAAGTAGAGACATTTCTGCATTCATAACCCCATCAGGTTTATATGAATAGAATGTTCTTTTACTTTTTCAATATTATTGAGTTTTATAAATAAATCGCACATAGGTAATAATAAGTATCCAACAAGTAGATATACTATGGAATAACCTATGATACATTGAAAAAGGCAAAAAAGGAAAAAAAACAACATGTAAAAATTATGCTAGTAATCTAACCCCTCCCTTGTGAAGTTATTGGTTGAACATAAGTGTTCCCCTACAGTTAAAGGGAAAGCAACCAAAGCACAAAATGAGATCTAAATAATCTTGTAAATTATGAAAATAATTAAGAAAAGGACCCCATACAAAGTTAAAGTTCATTTCATTAGTAGAGCATCTATTTTTTCCCAAAGTCAGCTATGGCATCACATCAGACAGCCATTGAAGATGAGTAGGAGGGACAGCATCTTTCCATCTTATTAATATAGCTCCTCTAGTGATAAGGAGAGCAAAGGCAACTACATGGGATTGTAGCCCAGACGAATTCAAGTTAGCTGACTTCTTTACTCCAAACAGGCAAGAAAAGGATGAGGAGCCAACTTAATATTAAGAACTAAAGGCAAGGTATGAAAAATATTTTCCAAATAGATCAGTGGTTCCCAACCTTTTACTTTCCACTCACATACCACTTTAATTATTCCCTATGCCATAAGTGTTCTGTGATTAGTAAGTGATTGCTTAAGATGGTGTGTGAGTAGGAAGGGAAGGTTGAGAATCACTGCTTTGTTACTGAAATATTGTGCTTGAGAAAAATTGTCATTGGCCCATTTCCTTTGGAGGTATGAACCCGTGCATATAACGAGTCAATTAGTATGATTTAAACAGTGGTTTTCAAACTTTTTCTTTCCACCCACATACCACCTTAAGAAATCCCTTATTAATCACAGAACACTTATGGCATAGGGAATACTTAAAGTGATATATGAGTGGAAAGTAAAAGGTTGAGAACCACTGCAATAGATGGAAAGGGAAGAGCATGACAAAAACCTACGTAACAATGCACCTTCTTCAATCTTACATCTGTCACAATTTGAAGAAATATTAGAATAGAATTTAGCTAATTGAACTTTGGAGAAGTAAACTCGATGTTCTACTTTAAATTGTAATAATGAGTGTTGGGCGCACAGAGAAGATGAATTTACCAATTTCAAAAGAGAGTCCCATGTAGCTTCAGAAAAATAATTGTTTAAAATCTTGCTCCCATAATTTTGTAGTGTTTTCCAGGGAATTACCACTCATCAATAATAATGACTCATAACCCCTCCCTTGTGAAGTTATTAGTTCCCCTACAGTTAAAGAGAAAGCAACCAAAGCACAAAATAATCTTGTAAATTATGAAAATAATTAAGAAATTATTTTTATATAATGTTTTAATGATTTGATATATAATTATGAATCTTCTCTAACATATTTAATTCCAAATCTTGAGGGAGTCTCAATACCAAGGAATTAAAAAAGCTCCTATTATATAAATATTTAAGCAAATGATGTTTAGATAGTTTAAATTTCGAAGATAATTGTTCAAAAGAAGCCAAATTTTGGTCAATAAAAAGATCATTCATGAAACCCCAAATCTTGGGCTAAAATAAAATTAGCTAAAAGGGGACCAACGAGCAAAAATCTATAGCATCCAAAATGTTTTCTACATTGAAACTAAATTTTCAATCTATCTTCATAACAAAATGAGCAGTTAATTTAGAAGCAGAAAAAAAGGTAATGGTGCTCAAACTATTGAAATAAGAGAACAGTTCTTAGATTCAATTTATAGATGAGTCCAATTTGCACCATCTTGTTTATCCTGACGATGAATGCAAAAAACAATATATCTAATATTAGCTGCACGATTATAAAAGCTAAGATTAGGTGATGCCAAACCTTCTTTCTATTTGGGCTTTTACAGAAAAGTTTTATTAAGATGGGGGCATTTTTTTTAAAAAGAAGAGATTATTGAATCGAGCAAATAAAAAAAAAGTTTTGGGAACCAATACAGGTACAGCTTGAAACAGCTTGAAATATCGAAGGCAGTAATGCATCCAATTAAGGACATTGAGAGAGGAGACCGTTAAGCTAATGACTTCTTGACATGGTTCATTAAGGTGAGAAAGTTCTCTTTAAACAAATTATTGATGTTCTTGGTTACAGTAATGTCTAAGCAATTAAACAGATTTTTAGCAATTTTAAAAGGAATGGTATTGTCTAGAGAGCTGGAAGAGTTCAAAACAAACATTTCACTTTTCTTGAGATTTAATTTATGTCCTAACAATTGACCAAATTGATGAAGGAGTGATAACATAGCTAGAATCAAATGATCAGGTGCAGATTTATACATTAGAAGGTCATTAGAAAGACCTTATGACCATTCCCACCTCTTATAATTCCAGAAATATTGTCTGATTGCTGAAAGGCAACTACTAATAGTTCTCTTTCCAATATGTTGGCAGACAGACAGACAGACAGACAGACACACACACACACACACACACACACACACACACACACACACACACACACACACACACACACACACACACACACACACACACACACCACATATATATTTATATGCTCATACATAAGTAATAACAAGAACATGTATCCAACAAAGTAAACTTATATTAACAAAATAGTTGTAAACAACCTATGAAAGAGTGAAAAAAGTATATAAAACTAAAATTCTTCTAATAATCTATCCCTTCCCATGTGAAGTTATGATTGAGGATATATGTTCCATTAATGCACAAAAGAAAGGACAACCAAACCATAAAATGGGATCCAGTAATCTGATAAATTCTGAAAATAATTAAGAACCCCATAAATTTAGAAAATTAAAGTTCATTACATTAGTAGAGCATCTAATTTTTTTTCCAGAGTCAAGCATGCCGTCACATCAGATAACTATGTGTAGGAGGGAGAGCATCATTCCATCTCATAATTATAGCTCTTGTGGCGATAAGAAGAGCAAAGGCAACTACATGGAATTGTAGCCCAGAAAATTTTATATCAGCTGAATTGCTTATTCCAAATAGGGGAAGAAAGAGATTAGGAGCCAAATTAATATTAAGAACTGAAGACAAGATAATGTTAATGGTTCTAATGCCAGATTAAATAATAATGGGTTTAAAGGGTAACCTTATCTACTTCCACGGTGAAGCTTGAATGGTTTGGATTTTATTGAATTGGTAAAAATTGATGCAATAGGAGATAAATATATTAGTTTAATCCTTTTAATAAATTTATAACCAAAGTTAAATTTCTCTAATACATTAAATAAGTAATCTGATTCTACTATGTCAAATGTTTTCTCAGCATCCAATGAAATAATGCATTCAAAAGGTGAAACAGTGAGAAAATAAAGGATATTTAATAGAGAACAGATTAAAAATTGTGAATAATGAGTCTTAATAAAGCCAGTTTTATCTTCAGGGATAATAAGGCATAATATTTTCAGACCTACAGGTCAAAATCGTAGACAGTTGAATATAATGTTCCAGCATTCGGAATGAAGAATGCTCCAAGAATATTCCAAAATAATTCTGTGACTCAAGATTTAGAGCATGCTAAATCTTATATTGATGATTATATTGATGATTTGGTTAATGGGAATGAGACTCCTGGGAAACAAATATGTTTACATAAGATAAATTGTTCAACAAACTTTCAGAAGCAAATCTTACTGTTAATATAGCTAAAAGCAAATTTTGCAATACTACTGTTACATATCCTGGTTATGTTGTTAGTCAAGGAAAAGTGGCATCTGTTCAGGCTAAGGCTCAGACAATTTCTGAGTTTCCCATACCCATGGGTAAAAAAAGCTATTAGTAGATTTGTTAGGAATGGTACGGTACTACAGAAAGTTCTGTAAAGATTTTGCTGACATCGCCATTCATTTGACTAACCTTCTAAAAAAGGGTGAAAAGATTACTTGGACAAACATTTGTCAGGAAGCATTTGACAAACTGAAAGCCATTTTCTTTAGCAAATGATGCAAGTGATAAAGCTACAAGGAGCTCTGCTATTACAGAAGAATGACTGTGATAATATTGAACATCCAGTGCCTTATGTATATGAGAAATTCAGTCAACATCAAAAGAATTATTCAACTATTGAAAAAGAATATTGATCCTTGTATGGGTTTTGCAGCATTTCAAAGTTTATATTTGCAATGCTTGGGGCCCAATTGTTGTTTACACTGATCATAATCCTTTAGTGTTTTTGAGTAAAATGATAAACAATCATACGATCCGCAGGAAGAGATAAATAAGTCAAATCTATCATAGGTAAACGGCCAGGTGACTCAATGCTCCACCAGACCACCTCTCAGCTATGGGACACACAAACACAACAGTGAGTCCGCACACACATGATGGTTACAGGGAAAGGTTAAATTGGCTAGTATTGTGGAAAAATATTGTGACAAAATGGGTCCAGTTGAAACTCCTTGACACCCGGTGGATCCACAAGTGAAGAGTTGCTTCACTTGAAAGGAGTTCTTGGGGCCCTGAATGGTGAAGGAGATGGTGTGGACGCAAGTGTGGTGCTTCCTGCATCCGCAGGGGAAGGTACCAAGGGGGCAATTAATGGGAAGGGATGAGTGGATGATGGTCATGGAGGGAGCAGTCCCTATGGAAAGTGGAGTGTGGAGGAGAAGGGAAGATGAGTCTGGTGGTGGGATCATGTTGAAGGTGATGGTAATTGTAGAGGATAATATGTTGGATGAAGAGGCTCTTAGAGTGATAGGTAATAACAAGGAGAATCCTGTTTTTGTTGAGCAGAGGGACCAAAGCAGATGAGAGTAAAATTGAGGAGATGTGGGAAAGGGATGAGTAGATGTTGCTGGAGGGGGAGCCATGTTTTTTGAAGAAGGAGAAGAATTCAGATGATCTGGACTGGAAGACTTCATCTTGGAAACAGATATATCGGAGATTGAGAAACTGAAAGAAAAGCATAGAATTATTGTAGAGGTCTGGATATGACAGTCAAGGTAGTTAATAGGTTTAGAAAAAATGTCTGTGGATAGCTTGTCTACAGAGATGGAGATAGAGATATCAAGAAAGGGGTGATTATCGTCAGATATAGGCCAAGTGTATTTGAGGTTAGGGTGAAAGTTGGCAGCAAAGTTAATGAAGTTGATGAGGTCACCACAGGTGAATGAGGCAGCACTGATGTAGTCGTCAATGTACCAGAGGAAGAGCTGAGGGACCTTGCCTGTGTAGGCTTGCAGCATGGATTTCTCCACCATGCCCACAAACAGGCAGATGTAGCTGGGACCCATGCAGGTACCCTTGGCTTCTCCTTGATATGAATAAGGTGGGATGAATGAAAGGAGAACTTATTAAAAGTGAGAACAAGTTCTGCCAGGTGGAGAAGGGGTGGTGGAAAGTGACTGGTTAGACTCTTGTCAAGAAGGAAACTAATGGCTTTGAGAGACTTTCTGTGAGGGGTATGGATTTTTAAAGGGATCGGACATCCATAGTGAAAATGAGGCGGTCAAGCTCAAGGAATTGGAAGTCATTGACAAAATGGAGGGCATGTGAGGTATCGTGGATGTAGGTAAGGAAGGATCAAGGGAGTCGAGGTAAGATGTTGCTAGTTTGGTGGGGCAGGAGCATGTGGAAACAATGAGCCTACCTGGATAATTGGGTTTGTGTATCTTGGATAGGAGGTAGAACCAGGCAGTATGAGGATGGAAACAATGTCATCCCAGTATCAAGAAGGGAGAAAGGCAGTAGAAAGGAAATTATAGAGCAGTTAGCCTAGTGTCAGTGGTTGGAAACATATTGAAGTCAACTGTCAAAGATTAGGTTACAGATTACTTTGATGCTCATGACAAAACAGGCCAAAGTCACCATAGTTTCCTTAACAGAGAGCGTAGAAGATTGAGGGGGGACTTGATAGAGGGGTTTAAGATTTTAAAAGGGACAGACAGAGTAAACGTGGATAGGCTTTTTCAATTCAGAGTGGGGGAGATTCAAACTAGAGGGCATGATTTAAGATTGAAGGGGGAAAATTATAAGGGGAACATGAGGGGAAATTTCTTTACGCAAAGGGTGGTGGGGATGTGGAATGGGCTTCCGGTAGACGTGGTTGAGGCGGGATCATTGGTTACATTTAAGGATAGACTGGATAGTTACATGGAGAGGAGAGGACTGGAGGGGTATGGACTGGGCGCTGGTCAGTGGGACTAGGAGGGTGGGGATTTGTTACGACATGGACTAGTAGGGCTGAACTGGCCTGTTCTGTACTGTAAGTGGTTATATGGTTATATGGTTAAAGATAATCTTGCTTGACAAGCCTAATGGAATTCTTTGAAGAAGTGACAAGAAGGCTAGACAAAGGAGATATAGTAGATGTTGTGTATTTGGATTTTTAAAACACCTTTGACAAGGTTCTGCACATAAGTCTACTATGGTATAATGAGGGTAGAACATTGGCTGATTGGCAGGAAGCAGAGAGTTGGAATGCAGGGATAATACTTTGGTTCAAATATATCTTACACCACAGAAATTGAATAGATTGAAATCAGATTTGTCAGAACAATGCTTTAAATGTGGTGAAGATGTTGGATCATTAATACATTCAACGTGGTCTTGTCCTAATTTGAGACCTTTATGGGTAATTTTTTGGAACAAGTTGTAGGAGTTATTTTTCCATGAAATACAAATTTATTTTTACTAGGAAATATTGAAGGTACAACTCCTAAATTGAAATTATCACTTTATCAATTGAAATTTGTAGCAAGAAAATGTATTGCAATCACTTGGAAATAGGATACATCCTTGACTGTGCCAAGGTGGCATGGTGAAATTCAAAGTTGTATTCCTTTGCGGAAAAAAAAAATTATAATTTAAGAAATAAGCACTCAATGTTCTAACAAATTTGGCACCCGTACAATGGGATTAAATTTATCTTTTTTATCCCTCTAGGTCTGCAGAATTCTCCTCTGTATATGTTAGAACTGATGAATTGTACTGGACGACATCTCTCTCTGCAATCTTAGTTACTTGCTCATTTCTTTCTTCTTATTTTCTATACCCATAAAAACTTTTTACTTTGATCAATCTGTATATTTTTTTAGGCTTCGGGGAGAGGTTGGGTGGAAGGGAAAGGCTTTTGGGGTGGGGTGAAAACCACCATGTTTACATCTGTCATATTATGATAATTGTAATTACTGCATGTATGGAATATTAAATAAAATATTCAAAAAAGATCATATTTTGGTTAGCTGCCAGTTTCTAGTGCCGTTCCACAGGGGTCGGTGTTGGGGCCGTTTCTTTTTATAATGATTTTGATTCTGGAATGTACGGCTTTTGAGCCAAGTTTGCAGATTATATGAAGGTAGATGGAGGAACAGGCTGTGCTGAGGAAAGAGGGAGGCTGCAGAAGGTCTTAGACAGATTAGTGTATCGGCACGGACAAGAAGGGTCGTGATGGCCTGTTTCTGTGTTGTAGTTGTTATAAGGTTATATGAGGAAAATGGGCAAAAAAGTGGAAAATGAAATGCAATGTCAGTTAGAGTATGGTCAGGCACTTTGGTAGAAAATAATTAATGGACAGACTATTTTATTGATGGGAAGAAAATTGAAATTTCCCAGCTGCAAAGGGACCTGGGAGTCCTCATGCAGGAGATCCTGCATATTGAGTCAGTGGTGAAGAAGGCGAATGAACAAAAGAACAATAGCATATAAGAACAAAAATTGAGGCTTTATAAGGCACTGGTCATACCTCACTTGGAGTATTGTGAGCAGTTTTCAGCTCCTCACTTAGGAAATGATGTGCTGACTTTTGAGAAGGTTCAGAGGATGTTCACAAGATTGAATCCGGGAATGTAAGGATTATTACATGAGGAATGTCGGATGGCTCTCGGCCTATACTTGTTATAATTTAGGAGAACGAGGAAGGATCTCACGGAAATATATTGAACGCTGAAAACCTTGGAGTGAGTAGATGTCAAAAGGTTGTTTCCAATGGCGGGAGAATCGTAGGCCATCAGAATCGGAATCAGAGTTTATTGTTAGGAACAAGTCATGAAATTTGTTGGTTTGTGGCCACATCACAGTGAAAACATTGATATAAACCACTTTACAAAAATAAATACAAATAATGCACAAAAAGTCCAGATAAAGCAGAAGTTTCTGCATCTTCAGTAACGTACTGAATCTCCTCAAATACCTCACAAAGTATCGCCACTGATGAGACTTATTCAAGATTGCATCGACATAGAGGTTCCAGAGCAGATCCTCGGAGATGTTGAACCCCAGGAATTTGAAGTTTGACCCTCTCCACTACTGAACCCTTGATAAGGACTAGGTTGTGTTCGCCCGACTTCCTCTTGAAGTCCACAGTCATTTCCTTGGCTTTGCTAATCTTGGGTGCAAGGTTGTTGGTGTGACACCACTCAACGAGCTAATCTGGATGGCACAACTTCAGGATTGAAGGCCATTCATTTAGAGCAGAGATGCTTAGGGATTTCCTTATCCAGAGAGTGTTGAATCTGTGAAATTTGTTGTCACAGATGATTGTGGAGGCTGTGTATTTAGCCATATGACAATTACAGTATGGAAACAGGCCATCTCGGCCCCTCTAGTCCCCACCAATTTAAATGAACACCACAAGTCCCATCTCCCTGCTCCCTGTCCATAACCCTCCAATCTCCTCACACCCATGCACTCATCTGACCTTCTCTTCAATAACAAAATTGACCATGCTGCAACCACCTCTTCTGGAAGGTCATTCCACTCAACTCTCTGAGTGAAGAAGCCTCCTCTTATGTTATTTCTAAAGTTTTGCCCCCTAACCCTTAACTTATGATTCCTCAATCCAATCTCACCTACCCTCAAGGGGAAGAACCTATTCACATCTACTCTATCTATTCCCTTCATAATTTTATATACCTCTATCAATCCCCCCCCCCCCCCAACCTTCTACGTTCCAATGAATAAAGATCCAGTCGACTCAATCTTTCCTTGCATTCTAGATACTGCAATCCAGACAAAGATTGATGGGTTCTTGATTAGCCAGGGCATCAAAGGTTATGGGGAGATGGGTGGGCAGTAGGGCTGAGTGGGAAAATCGATCAGATCACAATTAAATGGTGGGGCAGGCTCGATGGGCTGAATAGCCTATTTCTGCTCCTATGGTTTATGGCCTTAAATGAGCAAACCCATATTTCGGCCCAATTTTTCCAAATGTTTTGCAAGCAAGATAGGCAGAGATAGCATAGAGTGAGATTTCTCCATGTTGCTGAGACCATAAGAAGGCTGGGTGAGGAACACCTACGCTCAGTCCGCAGGGCTGATCCCAAGCTTCCTGTTGAACTCCACTTTAATTCTCAAAACCACTTCCATTCCAACTTGTTTGCCTGTTTGTCACTTTAAAGGTTCAAAAGTTAGTTTTATTTTCATGTAATTATGCAGTAAAAATGTAAATACAGGATAGACTTCAACATTTGTCTGTCATAAGGCAAATAAAGAGTCGCCATGAGAATTACCCCATGACCATAACAATAGTAACAAAAAGGAGTCCCTTCAGAGACAATGAGTGTCCATGGATTCACCTCCATCGCTCCCACAGCCTCTGCAGGTGAACAGGACTCCAGTTTAAACCATCCACAACTTGAGCACCAGGTCTAAACTTTCAATCCAATTAAAAATCCTTCAGTGCCCAAGGCTCTTCATGCCATTCTTGCCCTCTGCACCCTCTCAATTCCTGATTCAGATACCTGGTTCCCATGAGCCAGTCTCCAGAAGTTCAGAGCCTTGTCTGAGTCCTTTGACTGCAAATTGCCAACAGCCCGCAGCCTGTGTGGGTCCTTCAGTCACGGAGCTCCTCGCTGGCCTTCTGCTGTGGTCATCATCCTACAGGTTCACCTCCTATGCTTCTCCTTCTCAATGGCAGGTATTTATCCAGTTTCTGGTGCCCTGCACCAGAATGCTGCTCCCTGGCCCTGGAGTTTACATCCCTTCGTGGTTCACTGCCCAGCACAAGCGCCGCCATTTTGGGTTCAGACCTCCATGGCTGCAGGATTTTAAAAAAAACATGGCTAACTCCTGCATTAGGTCTATAGAGAGCCATCAAAATCAAAACCAGACAGAATGACCCTGCGGAGCATGGCTGTGTCCCCACTCCCTGTTGTCCTGTCTGCCCACCAGCGACAGTGCTGCTGTTTACAGCATCTCTGGCAGATTGCCATACCACAGGGACACTCAATAGCCGCTTTTAGGTGTTCCGAGGAAGAATATGTGCCTGAAGGTGTGGCTAGCGGAGTTCAGCTGACATGTTTAGGTGACCACAGAATGGATGGCTTTCTGGCACTTAAACATGCCAGCTGACTGCTAGCCATCTAGCAGTGAAAGCCGGCTACTCAGGACAGTGACAAACAACTCAGGCATGACTTGACTTGCGCTGCCAGTCTCCCGCCCACCTGATTCCAACTGCCGGTCTCTCCCCCCCTGCTCACCTGACTCCCACTGCTGGTCTCTCCCCCCCGCTCGCCCAACACCTACTGCCAGTCTCCCACCCGCCTGTCTCCTGCTGCTGGTCTCTCCCCATCGCCCGCCCGACTCCCACTACCAGCCTCTCCCCACCCCCACCGCTTGCCCGACTCCCACTGCCGGTGTCCCACCCACCTGACTCCCACTGCCGGTCTCTCCCCCCTCGCCCGCCGCCCCTCATCAGCCCGCCTCCTGGCTTTCAGCTGCATCTGATGATACTCGAAGCAGAATATTATACCTCCTGGAGCAGGGTTAGGTGAGTAGACCGCCTGGCTGGCTTTTCCGGTTTCAGATGGCCACCCAACAGCGGCGCAGGAGTATAATGTGCGACTTTACAGTCGGGTATTATGGCGATCTGAAAGCAACTAATGTAAACTCGAATAACAAAGACATTGTGGGAAAGTTGTTGTTGGTTAAACAGGATAAATCTGGACGGAGAAGTAAAGGTTGGCGTTCAATCCGGTTAAGTGGCCAGCAATGCATTTTGGAAATGAATGTTAAGACAGAGCATGCGGTTAATGGCAGGATCCAAAACATCCAAGTAGTCACTTCCCAATCATCACCTACTCTCCGAGTTGGAAAGACGTTCCTCAACTGTTGCCCAAAATATTAAAATTTAGGTGCAGAGGAGATTTACCAGGATGTTGCTTGGATTGGAGAGCATGACTTATGAAGCAAGGTTAGCAGAACTAGGCTTTTCTCTTTGGAGCGACAAACAATGAGAGGTGACTACAAAGAGGAATAGAAGATTATGAGGTGCATAGATAGGGTGGACATAGACTAGGATTGGTATCACTCATGGTGTTCCCCCCACCAATCCCCCCCATGGACCTCCTCCAGTACCAGAGCATATAAAATCCTTTGGAATGTTTTTGGTACTAATGTTAATCATAAATCATAATTCCCGCAAATCACTGAATGCAATGGCAATAGTAGCGAGATAAAGAACTAACAAAATTACTAATTAACACAATATTGTGGCTAAAACACCAGAAAATTTGACAAAAGCAGTGACTATAAAAACAACAGCGCATGTCTGTAGTGCTGGCAGATGATGCGTTATTGTGATTGGGGATTAATGACAGCTCTGGCCAAAATGCATTAGAAGGATCAAAAAGTAAATTAGCATCGAGTTTTAGCCTTGTAAGCACATGTAACCTGGGCTTATGAAATATGTTTTTGTTGTTATAACTAACTACAGGAATATTTTTATAAAAAAACATAAATTTCTCCTGAAACTGCACAAAAAAGTTATAGACAGTCATGTTGGTGTCACCCAGTGTGGTCCACACCTCTCAAGTGACGCCAGTGTGCACAGAGCACCTTTGTTCCCGGCACAACAATGACAAATACCAGAGGACATCTCTTTAAGGTGAGTGGAAGGAAGTTTAGGGGAGAAGTCAGAAGTAAGTTATTTTACACCGAGATCGGTGGGTGCCTGGAATGCATTGTTGGGGATAATGGTGGAGGATGGTACAACGGGGGATTCCAAAAGTCTTTCAGATAGCCACATAGATGTAAGAGAAATAGAGGGTTGTGGGTGCAAATTAAGGAAAGATTGTTGTGGAGGAGGTTTACATAGGTTTGCACCACATGGGTTCCTGCACAGATCCCTGTGGAACACCACTAGTCACTGACCTCCAGGCAGAATATGCTCCTTTTGCTACCACCCTCCGCTTTATGCAGGCAAGCCAATTCCAAATCCAAACTACCATGCCTCATGACTTTGTGTATGAGCCTACCATGGTTGACCTTGTCAAATGCCTTACTATAGCCATAAACACCATATCCACCACCATTCCTTCATGGAGCATAGAATATTACAGCACAGTACAAGCCCTTCACCCCATGATGTTGTACCAACCTATATAAACCTACTCAACAAACTAAATGTTCCATTCCTCACACCTATAACCCTCTAACTTTCTTGCATCCATGTGCCCTGTCTAAGAGTCTTTTAAATGTCTCTATTGTACCAGCCTCTGTCACCACCCTATAGCAATGCATTCCAGGCATGTACCTCTTACTTCTCCCCTAAACCTTCCTCCCCTCAAGTTGTACAGATGTCCTTTGGTGTTTGCTACTCTCACCTTGGGAAAAAGATGCAAGCTGTCTACCGTAGCTGTGCCTCTCATCATCTTGTGGCTATCTATTAAGTCACCTCTCATCATTTTAAAGAGAAAAGCCCTGGTTCTACCTTGCCTTATAAGACACATTCGCCAATCCAGGCAACATTCTGGTAAATATCTTCTTCACTCTATTGAATGCTTCTATGTCCTTCTTATAATGAGGTGACCAAAACTGAACACGATATTCCAAGTGTGGTCTGTGATTGTACAGATTCTATCACCAATGTGTATATGTACAGATGGTAGTGTAGGATGACTGTGATTGGCTGAGAGTGTAGCCACACCTACTGGCAGGTCTTAAAGGGTTGCTCCTAGCCAGACCAGGTCATTCTGGACTGGTCGACCTACATGTGATATGCTCCAGTCTTTTAGTTAAAAAAGCCTTGGTTTGGATCAACAAGTCTTTGGTTCTTTCGACACAAGCTACATGGTCTAATCAGAGCTTTATAGACCTGCAACATTACAAAGAACATAGAACACTACAGCACAGAAAAAAGGCCATTTGGCCCTTCTAGTCCAATGGCCTGTACCAATTCCATAACCCACCAGACCTCTTCAATCCATGTATCTATCCGATTTATTCTTAAAACTAAAGAGTGAGCCCACATTTACAACATCAGATGGGAGCTCGTATGACTCTCCCACCATTCTCTGAGTGAAGAAGTTCCCTCTAATGTTACCCCTAAACCTTTCCCCTTTCACAGTCATGCCATGCCCTCTTGTATTTATCTCTCCTGATCTAAGTGGAAAGAGCCTACTCACATTTACTCTGTCTCTACCCCTCATAACTTTGTAAATCTCTATCAAATATTCTCTCATTTTTCTACGTTCTAAAGAATAAAGTCCTGACCTGTTTAATATTTCACTCTAACTCAGCTCCTGAAGACCCAGTAACATCCCAGTAAATCTTCTCTGCCCTCTTTCAATCTTAGTGATATCCTTCCTGTTGTTTGGAACCAGAACTGCACACAATACTCCAAATTTGGCTTCACCAATTACCTCAAGACTCTTTAACTCCATCCCCTGATTAATGAAGGCCCATATACCATTAGCCTTCTTAACTACCCTATCAACCTGCACAGCAACCTAGCAAGTTTTAAGGATTTGGATCCCAATGTTCCTCTGTTCTCCCACACAGTTAAGTGTCCGATCCTAACGATGTATTTTATGTTCAAGTCTGACCTTCTAAATGCATAACGGTTAGCACAACACCTTTGCAGCTCTAGCAATCGGGATCGGGGTTCATATCCTGTGCTGTCTGTAAGGAGTTTGTGCATTCTCCCTGTTGTTAAGAGACCAGAGGACCCCTAAAACCAGCACCAATAGATATGCACTACAACACAGGGTTATTTAAACAAAAGTTGTTTTGAATTATCTTTAAACATGAAAATAGAATCAAACTTTAACTTATCTCTATTTACTTAACTAACCTAAATTAACCCCCTTCTAATTTTAAGCACACGTGTATGATGTGTGTGTAAATTTAAGAAAAGTTCTTTGGTTCACAGTTCAATCTCACTTTTCATTCTTCCAAGTTCACTGATTGTAGGCAATTCTTATACTGTGCACAAATTTTACATGTATACAGTTCACCAGGCTTTGGTGTTCGAAAGATCAATGTTTACCGCTCAAGAAGGTTCTTGTAGGGTTTGGAGAGAGAGATTTGTTGCTCCAGGATTTCCACAACTGAGATACCACCATTAATCACCTCAATGTCTCGCTGATGAAACTTGCCCCTTGAGGGTTCTCCAGATGATAACCTCTTTCTTTCAGGCTATCACAGAATTCCTTTCTGTTCCACTTATTCCAAGAGAAACATCAAACAGATAGCACTTCCAGCCATCCACCACTCTGGAGATTTCTGTTTCCAACAAGCTTCTCCTGCTTGCTTCAGCCATCTTTTAGTGTCACACACCCACTGGCTGTGAGAGCTTGTTTAATCTCTCTCACTCTCTCTCTCTCTCTCTCTCTCTCTCTCACTCTCTCTCTCTCTCTCGCTCTCTCTCTCTCCCCCCTCTCGCTCTCTCTCCCTCTCTCTCTCTCTCTCTCTCTCTCTCTCTCTCTCTCTCTCTCTTCCTCTCTTGCTCTCTCTCTCTCTCTAACTGAGACTGCCAGAAAGCCCATGTGATTCTCTCACTTGCAAAAACCCCACCTTCTTAAGCAAACAACAGGAGTTATCCTTCTTGGTCAAGCTGTTGTCTTATGTAAACAAAACCAAGGAGTGACCTTTCTGTGAGCACTTTGTAGAGGGGTCAGAAGCCTTGTAATCAACCAAAGTGTCTCCAGTCCAAACAATAGTCTATTCATTTTATGATGTCATTTTAATTAGCACCTACTTGTGAAATGTGCATAGCATTCTCCATAGTTTCTGTAAAGTCCGCTGAATATGAATTCTTCAGTATTTCAAATAAGATCTGTTTTAAAATGTGTGTATGTAGGTAACTTACTCTAATTTCACCAAATATCTCCCAAATATATATTTCATTACACCGTGTCTACGTGGGCTTTCCCTAGAGGCTCCATTTTCCTCCTACCTTTCAAAATGTACCAGAGGTGTATGTTAATTTTATATAAGCTGGGTGGCATGGACTCATGGGCCAAAATGGCCTGCTCCCGTGCTGTATGTCTAAATGAAATAAAAAAAAATATTACTTGACACTCATTGGAATTGAACTCCATCTGTCACTTTTTTGCCCAACTCTGCATGGTCTCTATATTCTGCTGTGACCTAAGACAACCTTCTAGACTAGTGGTTATCAACTTTTTTTCATTCTAATCACATACCACTTTAAGTAATCCCTATGCCATAAGTGCTCTGTGATTAGTAAGGGTTTGCTTAAGGTGGTATATGTGGGTGGAAAGAAAAGGTTTGAAAAGCACTGTTTTAATCGTACCTAATTGACTCATTATGTGCATGGTTTCATAACTCCAAAGGCCAATGACAATTTTTCTCAAGCAAAATATTTTAGTAACAATTGGGTGTAGAGCAGTGATTCTCAACCTTCCCTTCGCATGCACATACCACTGTAAGCAATCCCTTACTAATCACAGAGCATCGATGGTATAGGGATTACTTAAAGTGGGATGTGAGTGGAAAGAAACAGGTTGAGAACCTGTTCAGAACTATCCACAGCACCTCCAACTTCCCTGTCATCTCCAAACTTACTGACCCATCCATCTACTTCTTTGCCCAGGTCATTTGTAGAATATCAATCTCCAAGAGTAGGGGACCCAAAATAGATCCCTGTGCATCTCCACTTGTCACTGATCTCCAGGCAGAATACGGTCCATCTTCTACTCCCCTCTGCTTCTTTCTGCAGGCAAGCCAATTCTGAATCTACACAGCCGTGATTCCATGGATCCCATTCCTCATAATGTTCTGAATGAGTCTCTCATGGAAGACCTTGTCAAATGCCTTACTAAAATCCACATAAACCACCTCCTCAAAAGAAATTCAAATAGGGCTCGTGAAAATCTTGCTCTCAGATCATCTTTAAATTATTTCTCTCTCACTTTAAACCTCTGCTGTGCCGTTTTAATCTCTACACTAGGGGAAAAATAAGACTGACTCTCTGCCCTATTTATGCCCCTCATAATTTTCTGAACTTCATCATCCTCCATTTGAATTATCATTAGCCCAGCTAATCCAACATAACTCATGCCCTCATTCCAGGCAACATCCTAATGAATGCCTCCTGCACTCTCAGTATTGCTACCAGGTCCTGTCTGTTGAGTGATAACCAGGACTGCACACAATATTCCAAGTATGGCCTGACTAATGTTTTTTGAGGTGACAACATGATGATGTCCTAGCTCTTTAACTCAAAGCCCTCGATCTGTTTACTGCAAGATGTGTAGTACATCTGTGATATAGGGCACAAGAAACTTCTGGGGAGACGTGATCAAAAAGGTGACATCCATTGACCCCATTTGCAATGTGATTTTGCTGAACAGAGATTGATTCCGTCTGCCAGCTGTAATTCTGTGGCTAAAAAAATGTGATTTCAAATAAAACAGTGGGTGAGAGGGAAACCATGAAATGAGTTTGTCGAAAAATGCAATATTTTCAACAACATAGCTGTTGGTTTTTTTGACAACTCCTCCCTGCTTTGTTTTATATTGAGAGCAAAAACTGAGAGCACTTGACTGTAAATGGAGAGAATAAAATTTGACCTATTTTTTTACTCACTGAAGTTCAAGAAACACGAGTGAGTGAGGCTGGGGGTAAATTTATAATTTGTTTTAAAATCTAGACATACAGCCATGTTCCCCAACACCACCCCCTCCCCCACAATTAACGCTCAAATGCTTTTAATGGGCTGGAGGAAACCAGAGCACCCGGAGGAAACCAATACAGACAGGGGGAGAACGTACAATCTCCTTACAGCCAGTGCTGCATTCGAAACCGTGTGACTTTGGTGTACTATTGGTGAGCGAACTGATGGGGATGTGGAAAATGAACAGCAAGGACCTCCCAGTGACCAACCCACTTCAAGTCTACGCACCATTGCCACCCTGGCATGTCCGTCCGTGGCCTCAGGGACTGCCAGGTTAAGGCCACATGTAAATTGGAGGAGCAACACCTGATATTCCATTGCAGCAGTCTACAACCAGACACCGTCTGTATCAACTTCTCCAGTTTTCAGTAACCCTGCTCCTTGTTTTCTCACTATCCCACATCCTTCTTTCCTTTTCTCCAGCTCACTATCCCCTTCCCTTCCTTCCTTCTATCATCGACGATCTTTGTCAGTGCTCTGCCTTCTCCCTATTATCTCTCAGCCCTTCCGCCCCGTATCCCCCCTGTATCCACCTATCCACCCACCACCTGCTAGCCTTGCTCATCCCCCTTTTCGCTCCCCACATTCTTATTTGGGTGCCTGCAGAGCTGAGGAGAGGCCCAAAACTTTGGCTGCCTCTTGCTTTCTATGGTGGCTGTTGGACCTGCTGAGTACCTCCGGCCCTTTTGCACGCTGCACTGCAACCCACGATCTGCAGCCTCCTTGCTGACATCAACTGGCACCAAGCAAGGGCAGCATCTGCACCTGCCGGGCATCCAGGCTCAGCTAAAATTGGAGCTGAGATCATTGGGAATTAATAGGAACTGAGGAAGACTCAAGAGCATGTGATGGAACTGAAGCACGTGTTGTAAGAGAGACTGGATGGGCTGGGACTATTTTCCATGGAGCGAAGAAGAATAAGGGGTGACCTTACTTGAGGTTTATAAAATCATGAGGAATATAAGTGTGGTGGATATGATTGTATGTACTGGCTGGGCCGCCCTCCTGGTGACTTCCTGTCCTGGACTCCTCTTTGGTGTCTCCCATGTGACCCAGACCATAAAGGTCAAGACCCCTCTTCCTCTCCTCATTTTCCCTAGCCTGGACCTGGGCCAGCAGTCTCTTCTATAATTGTATAACAATTTATTATACAAAAATTTGGTCTCTGGTAATGGAGAAGTTGCAGCGCCCCGATTGGCTAGAGGTAGACCCCCAAGTTCCGGGTGCATCGGTACTCTTCGAACAGTGGGTGAACTGTTTTAATAATTTCCTCAACGCCGTTGCTGAGGTGATCAACTCTGATGAAAAGAAGTTGAAGATCCTCTTTGCCAGAGGGCCTTTGACGAGGTGATGGTTGAGCTGCAAGCGATGTACAAGCCAAACTTGAACGAGGTCTACTCCCGTTATCTGCTGGCGTCCCGAAAACAACAGCCTGGTGAGTCTGCTAAAGAGTTCGTCCGATCCTTGGTCACCCTGGGAAAAGACTGTCTGGGGAGCCCCATGGCCATGATATCGTTGACCCAGTGCATGTAAGATCTGATCCGAGACACCTGAGCGTCAGGATTGAGGTCAAACTATATCCGACAACGACTCCTCGAGGAGGACTCTCTCCTGCTTAAAAAGGCAATCAATTTGATCAGGACTTTGGACTCGGCCCAGCACCACGCGATGTCAATCGCGGGCAGAAGTGGGCCTCCTATGTACGTAGTTCCACGAGGGCTGTCGTCCTGAGACTCAGCTTCGGGGGTAACCGACCCGACTGTGGCTGCAATAATGCTGTCTGCGTTGTCGAGATGCAACTTCAGTGTGCAGGCTAGGCACACGAGACGCCTTTGCCCGGCGAGAGGAGCAACGTGCTCGGGCTGCGGGAGGAAGGGCCATTATCAAAAGGTCTGCAGGTCCCGACCCCAGTCCGGGAGCAGCGCAGCGTGTGTACCAGAGGAGCTTCTGGTGTTGACTGCGTGCACAGTGAGGGGGGCGCCATCTTATCGGCTACTGCCCCAACCTTTACATCACGGCCAACAGCACCGATGACATCACTTCCACCCGCCACGACTCCACTTCCTCCTTTTTCACCAATGAGTGCTGTGTGGTCAACATGGAGGACGCCATCTTGGGCAGGCCTCCCCACCAACAACGACGACGGAAAAATGCCTGTCTTGGTATAGGTGACGCTAAACCAAGCCAGCCCTCACCCGATCTTGAACTCCATGATGCAGATTGAGGTGCATGGGCATAAGACAAACTGCCTTTTTGATAGTGGCAGTACCAAAAGTTTTGTTCACCCCGATGTAGTCCACACACTTTCTCTTCCTGTCAGGCTAATGTCTGGGTTGGTATCGATGGCAGCGAGGGATCAACAGACTTGTATCCGGGGATATTGTTTAGCGTCTCCAACAGTGGCGGGGGTGGGGGGAATGTTACAATGACTTTGTATTATTAATTGTGCCTCAGCTCTGCGCACCGATCAGTTCAAGAGTGTGATGATGGCATTCGGAGGCCCCCAACCACCGCTGACTGCCCACAGCCCCCAGCTCTCGGGATCCCACTTCCAATTAAGCACCCAGTCTCTGGCATCGTCCTGTGGTCTCACCACCTTACAGGTGACCCCTCCATCATTATTTGTGAACCTGCAAACCGATCGCCACCAAAAGTAGGTGCTATAGCACGGACGATATCCAGTTCATCCGGGTTGAGGTTCATTGACTCCTGGTGGAGGGGATCATAGCCCATAGCGCAGGTTCTTGTGGTCAGAGTGGCAGTCAAGCCCCGGATGGTAATCAACTACAGTCAAACCATCAACTGCTTCACCCAGTTGGATGCGTACCTGCTACCCCGGATAGCCGACTTGATCAATAAGGTCGCACAATATAGAGTTTATTCAGCCATTGACCTCAAGTCGGCTGACCATCAATTTCCCCTCCGTCCGAGTGATCGAATCTTCATGGGATTCAAGGCCGAAGGGAAACTTCCTGCGGGTACCTTTAGGGGTTATTAATAGTGTCTCTGTTTCTCAGAGGATAAAAAAATGAACCGGATGGTGGAAGAGCACAAGCTGACGGCAACGTTCCCATACCTTGACAATGTCACAATCTGGATCCACGACCAGCAGGACCACGAAGCTAATCACACAAAGTTCTTGCGTATGGCCAAGTCCCTCAACTTGATGTACAATAAGGACAAATGCATGTTCAATACAGATTGCTTGGCCCTTCTTGGATGCATCATGGCACATGGTGTCATTGCCCTGGACCTCAACCGCATGCGACCCCTTATGGAGCTCCCAGTCCCAAACACCCTGAAGGCACTAAAGAGGTGCCTGGAGCTATTTTCCTATTAAGCACAATGGGTGTCCAACTACGCCGATAAGGCCCAACCCCTAAGGCCCAGGCTGCGTGTCACCAGATCCGAGGAGACATCGCAAAGGCCACGATGCATGCTGTGGATGAATTCATCCCCTTCCAGGTGAAGAGTGATGTCTCCAACTTTGCACTGGCTGCCACACTGAACCTGCCAGGTTGGCTGGTAGTGTTTTTACCCTGCACCCTCCACGATCCCAAACTTCGGCACTCCTCTGTTGAGAAGGAGGTGCAAGCAATCGTTGAGAAAGTGCGCCACTGGTGGCACTACCTGGCTGGTAAGAGGTTTACCCTGCTGACTGACCAGAGGGCAGTGGCCTTCATGTTCAGCGCTAAACAGCGGGGTAAGATCAAGAATGACAAGATTCTGAGGAGGAGGATTGAGTTTTCCACCTTCAATTATGATATCTTGTACCGGCCGGGTAAGCTCAATGACCCCCCCCCCCCAGATGTCCTATCCCGAGGGATGTGCCCCAGCACGCATCTCGACTGTCTCCAGTCCCTGCACGAAAATCTGTGCCATCCCAGAATCACAAGGCTGTACCATTTTGTTAAGACTCAGAACCTCCCCCATTCCATAGAGGACGTCCGGTCCACGACCAGATGCTGCCAGATCTGCGCTGAGTGTAAGCCACATTTCTACCGGCCAGAAAAGGCACATCTCATTAAGGCCACACGCCCCTTTGAATGACTCAGTGTGGATTTCAAGGGCCCCCTCCCAACCTCAAATAGGAATGCCTACTTGGACGAATTCTCCAGGTTCCCCTTTGCTATCCCGTGCACAGATATGACCTCTGCAATGGTTATTAAGGTGTTGCACAGCATCTTCACCCTGTTTGGGTACCCTGACTATATCCATAGTGACTGGTGGGCCTTGTTCATGAGTGAGGATCTATGACAGTACTTCCTGGCCAGAGGCATAGCCACCAGCAGGATCACCAGCTATAACTCCAGGGGTAATGGCCAGGTGGAAAGGGAGAATGGCACCATCTGGAAGGTGGTGCTTGTAGCTCTCAGGTCCAAAAACATGCCAGTGTCTCGCTGGCAGGATGTTCAGTCCAAGGCTCTCCACACTATCCAGTCGTTGCTATGCACCATTACTAACACCACCCCGCATGAACACCTTTTTTTTTCCCAGGAGATTGGCGAATGGTTCATCCATCTCTCCCTGGTGGACAACCCCAGGGCTGGTCCTGCTTCAGAAGCACGTCAGGGGCCATAAGATGGATCTACTGGTTGAAGCGATGCACCTCATACATGCCAACCCCCAATACGCATTTGTGAGGTACCCAGATGGTCAAGAGGACACTGTGCTGATATGAGACTTGGCGAGGACCAGAGACCTCAAAACTGCCTTGCCCGCCACCGACCATGCTGCGGATCTGATCGTGTTGCATCAGAACATGACCCCGGAGTCTGAGCCACCTGCCTCCCTGCTGGATGTCCAGGAACCTACTCCCCACGAGGCAGTGGACCCCCCCATCATCCCGGGAGTTCCCCGACAATTCCCCGACCCTGACACTGTCTGCCGCGGACTCTCCCCCAATGACCCCCCTCTCCAGAGGAACGCCGCACGGACACTCTGACCCCTCAGCGGTCCGACAGAAGGAGGAGGTCGCCTGTGCGACAAAACCTTTAGTCGGAGGGAGCGTCCACTTTTCCGTCTTCTTTTTATTATTGTTGCTGTTGTTCGCTATCCCCGGTTCTCTCTTTGTTCCCAATTAGTTTTATTTTAAAAAGAGGGGATGAATTTGGTGATATGATTGTGTGTATGGGCTGGCCTGCTCTCCTGGTGACTTCCTGTCCTGGACTTATCCCTGGTCTCCCCCATGTGACCCAGGACATAAAGATCGAGTCCCCTCTTCCTCTCCTCATTTTCCCTAACCTGGACCTGGGCCAGCAGTCTCTTGTATAATAAAGCCTATCGTTCCCCTCAGTTCTTCTCTCTGTAATTATTGGGGCAACTGATAGTGTCCAACAATAAGTAAGGTGTATGTTTAATTTCTAACTCCCGTATGCTTTGAAGACTGGGAGGAAACTGAGGCATCCAGAGGAAACCAGTGGAGACATGGGATAAATTTACAGATTCCTTACAGACAGTGCCAGATTCGAACCTGAGTTACTGGCGCTGTAACACAGTTGCGCTAACCGTTACACTAACCGTGCCGCCCACTTCTCAGTCTTTTTTAGGGTAGGGGTGTCTAATATGAGAGGGCATAGATTTAAAGTTAGGGGTGAAGAAATGAGGGACGGGGTTTTCACACGCAGAGCTCTGGGTGTATGGATCAAATTGTCAAATGAGGTGGTAGAGCCAGGTACAATTACAGCTCAAAAAAAACACATTTGGATGGGTACATGGCTAAGAACAGGATGGAAATGTGGGCAAAAATCAGTACAACTGGATTCGTGGAATATGTATCATTAATGGTGTAATGAGTTGGGCTGAAGGGCTTGGTTCCACGCTGGTTTTCAAACTTTTCTTTCCATTCACAAACCACCTTAAGTAATCTCTATACCATCATACTCTGTGATTAATAAGGGATTACTTTTTATTTTGAGTATTACTTAAGGTGGAACGTGAGTGGGAAGGGAAGGTGGAGAATCACAGCTCTAGGCCTAATTGTTACTGAAATATTTTGTTTGAGAAAAAATTCCTTTCAAGTTATGAAACCGTGCACATAACGAGTCAATTAGGGATGATTAAGACAGTGGTTTTCAAACTTTTTCTTTCCACTCATATGCCACCTGAAGTAATCCCTTACTAATCACAGAGCACCTATGGCAGAGGAAGTACTTAAAGTGGTATGTGAGTGGGGAAAAAGTTTGAAAACCAAAAAACATGGGGTCCCTCATACGGGGGTTAGAGGGACCATAAGACATAGGAGTAGAATTTGGCCATTTGGCCCATCGTGTCTGTTTCACCATTCGAAACATGACTGATATATTTTTCTTCTGAACCCTATTCTTCTTTCTTCTCCCCATAACCTTTGACACCTTGGCTAATCAAGAACCTACACAACTGTGTGTGGCAATGAATTCCACAAATGCACCACCATCTGGCTGAAAAAAAAACTTCACCTCACCTCTGTTTGAAAGGGACGGCCTTTATTCTGAGGCCATGCCCTCTGGTCTGTCACTATCCCATTGCTGGAAACATCTTTTCTACTCCATTCTGTATACTCTTTTAGTACAACTCCTTGAAGGTGAAAGATCATATTGAGGGAGTGGTGGGTAAAGCACATTGGGTCCAGAAAAGGGAGATAGAATACAAAAGTAACAAAAGTGTGTTGAACCAAAGAATGGGAGAGGGGGAAGAGTGAAGTCCAACAAACAAAAGGTTTTAATTGGATATGCTAGAAGAAAAAGTGAGAATAGAGAGAGAACAAGAGGAAAGGAAATAAGAGGACAAAGATGGGAGGTGGGGCAGGACATTTAACACAAACCTGACAAGTCAATGTTAATGCCATCCAGTTGGAGAGTGCTCAATCTGAAGATGAGGTGTTGTTCCTCCAATTTGCAGGTGGTCTCAGTCTGGCCATGCATGAGACAGATATTTCAGCAGGGGAATGAGACAGGGAATTGAAATAGGTGGCCACTGGGAGATCAAAACTATTGCAGTCACAGAACCGAGGTGCTTAATGAAGCAATCTCCCAGTCTGTGCCCAGTCCGGCTTCCATAAAACCACACCCCCTCTATATTTGCCTCCTTTTCTCTCTCTCTGTCTTTCTCTCTCTCCCACCTTTTCCCTCTGACTCCTTTCACAGAGCCAAAATAAATTCTCACCTTTTGTCTTATCATATCCAATTAACATCTTTTGTTTGTTGGTCTGGACTCCTCCCCCTCCCATCTCCCATCTTTCTCTCTGTCTTTATTGAGATGCCTGTCTACTTTCACCTTGAAGAAGGGCTCAGCCCTGAAACATCAGTAATATATCTTTATCTCCTATGGACACTGTGAGACTGGCTGACTTCCTCCAGCATTTACTGTTCGGACCACAAATGCAGCATTGAATCAAATTCTGGTCATCATGCTTTAGTATGAATCTGAAGTCCCAAGCCAGGTTATGGAGGGATTTAGCTGGAATGGTTCCAGGAAGGATGGATTTCAGGTACAAACTGAGATGTTTCCCTCCTCCAACCTTGTGCATCACATTTGATGCTCCAGATGTGGCCTCCTCTCCATCTGAGACCAAATGCAGACTAGGTCCACCAGTTTGCAGAGCAACTGCACATGTTCTGCACTGAGCTTTTGATTGCTTGCCATTTCAGATCCCCTTCCCATTTCCATATTCACTTGTCCATCTTTGGCCTTCTCCACTGTCAAGATGTGGCTGAACACAAAGTAGAAGAAGAACACCTTATAATCAGCTTGGGTCTTCCTCAACCTAATGGTATCAACATCATATTTTCCTATTCTGGGTAACCCCTGCCTCACATGTTCTCTCATCATCCTTGTTCTGATCCACCTCCAGCCCTCCCATTTTTCTTACCTTTCCCATACCCCAATCAGCTATTTTCATCTCCTTTTCCTCCCCCCCTCCCCCACAGGTTCTATTAAGCTGTTCCCCATGCACTTTACCAACCAAATCTCCTCGCCCTTCTGGTTCCATTTAGTCTCAGTCTCCCTCCTAATGCAACCCATGATCACCTTTCAGATGCCAGGACCTATATCCTTTGTACCACCGCTTATCACTTTCTAGCTCTTGTCTCCACCTTCACTCTCCTCCCCCCTCCTCACTCCATCTGTCCATCATCCTTCACCCTTGTCCTGTCTCATCCCTCTCTTTTGTCCCCAATCTCAGTTCTGATGTAGGATCTCAACCTGCAACATCGATAATTCCTTTTCTCCACAGGTGCTGCTTGACTTGCTGTGCTCTTCCAGGAGATTATTATTTTTGCTCCAGATTCCAGTGTTGAGTCTCCGTATCTCTGTTTTTTTTCATACTCTTTGACAGTGTCTGGATCCACCAGTGTCCCAGGCAGCACATTCCAGACTCCAAGCACCTTCCAAGTGAAAAGATTCTCCCTTGGATCCATTCTAAACCCCGTATCACTTGGTTTAACCCTATCTGGCTATAGGTACCCCTGCTCTGCAGAAAACAATAGCCACTGGATTTTCCAATGTAAGCATTGACCACATGCTCCAAAAGACATTGGAGCAAAATTAAGCTATTCAGCCCTTCGAGTCTACCCTGCCCTTTTATCATGGCCAATTTACTATCCTTTTTAACCCCATTCTTCTGCCTTCTCCCGTTAATCCTTGATTCCTTTTCTGATCAAGAACTTATCTACCTCTGCCTTAACCATACCTATAACTTTCCCAATGCATGTCTATGTTTGTAGTAATCAGACTCCCGTATAAGTCTCACATGAATAAAATAATGTTGCCAGTGATCTGATCCAATGGGTATCTCTCTGTAACTTCACTTGTGCATTTTTTTTAATGCTACAGTATATTATACATGGGTTGTCTAGCTAACGGCACACAAAATCATTTTTCTCATCGTACCTTAGCAAACTCAATGAATGAACTTGAGTTTGAAATTGGAATTTTATGTATAAAACCATATTTGCATGAGTCAAGTGTTATATAATCCTTGAGGGGCCTCTGTTCCTTAAAGTGCACGTCATGTTGGATACTTTGCATTAAATTCGTGTCTTTGCATCTGAGCTT
Organism: Narcine bancroftii; assembly: GCF_036971445.1. Lineage (NCBI taxonomy): Eukaryota > Metazoa > Chordata > Chondrichthyes > Torpediniformes > Narcinidae > Narcine > Narcine bancroftii. The sequence continues at coordinate 147,683,823 of NC_091469.1, forward strand.
GATTTGGCCAACAAGTTTTGCCACTGAGTTTTGTAATCAGATTTGACAATCATTCTGAGTGAGGATTATTTTTTATTGCATTGCTTGTTTTTAACGAAGTCTGACAACAGAAACCACTCTCGACACAATTCACATCTGTTTTTCATCCAACTATCTTGGAAGAAGATATTGACATCTTTAAGGTAAATAGATTTTATCTACCTTGCTGCATGGATTACCATGATTGAACACACAGATTCTTTTGCCTAGTGTAGGGGAATTGGCAGCCAAGATTCAATATCATTTTGTTGTCATGTAATAAAACAGAAAATGTGATATTATACAAAATTTTGTTCATTCTACCATAAGCAGACAGATTCACTATTAGCAGTAATTTCAGTCTTTTATAGTCAGAGAAAGAGAAGCAAGACAGACTCCCCCACACCCCCCCCCCCCCGAGTCACTGTCTGTCTAAAATTTGCCTCTAGTGTTCCTACCACAGCTACACAGCCTTCAGTGCAAAACATTGGCAATCCGAGCTCCAGATGCAAACCTCTGACACAATCAGGAAGCCTTTAACGGTCTCGGCACCCTCTCGCAACCCACCTCCGATATCTAGTATCCCTTCAGTCAGTCTCCAGCAGTCCGCAGCCTGGTGTGAGTCCATTGATGGCAGTCGCCAGCAGCCCACAGCCTGCGTGGGTTCCTCACCTCTATCACCTCCTGTGCGTTCAGCCACAACTCACCATCGCGGTCACCGTCCTGTCGGGTCATTTCCTCTGCTTCTCCTTCTCAAATGTTTTTTTTTAAATCTGTACCCTTTCCAGCTCAATTACATCCTTCCTTCCTTTAACTAGGCAAAATGAGCTGCGCACATACTCCAAATATCTCCTCCAACATGATGACATGATGATTTCTGTCGCTTTTGGACTTGATTGCAGCGGCAAACATTGAAATCACTTCAACATACCGAGTACTCATACAGCTCTAGAATCAAAGTCTAGAAACAGGCCCCAGACACATTAGCTCAGGGCACCGTGTATGCACTGATCATCAAACCCCCATCTATATGGAATACATTTACCACCCCTTCGTTCATTACCTTCTTCGATGGAGATACATGCATTCTTCTTGTGCAGCTGGAGAATTTGGCCTTATTTCCCATGGAGTAAAGAGATCTGATGGAGTCATCAATAGACTGATCAGAGAGAAGCTGTCCACTATATTTAAGAGGATGTAGAACATAGAGCATTATGGCAAAGTACCGACCCTTCGGCCTATGTAAACCTACTCCACAACAATCTAATATTTCCCCACGTCACACCACTAACCCCTTATTTTATTTGCATCATTGGGCCTGCTAAGACTCTTTTGAATGTCCCTATTCTGCCAATCTCCACCTTACAAGGCTCCCACCATTCTCTGTGTAAAATTCTCATCTCTGACATCTCCCCTAAACTTTCCTCCACTCATCTTAAAAAGATAAGAACAGAAGAAACTGGAAACAGAAGCAGAAGTAGACCCTCCTCCTCGTCGAAACTGCTCTGCTCCTCAATGGGCTCATCTTCACCTGCATGTCTTTTCCCCATATCCCTTAACTCCCCTACTGAAAATCCGGCCAGATGTCCTCTGGTATTTCCTATTGTTTCCCCATGAAAAAAGGGTACTGGCTGCCCACCCCATCTCTGCCCCTCGTATTCTAATAAATATCCTTTATGGCATCTTTATTGATCCAAAGGAAAGAGACCCCACCTAATCAATTTTGCTTCATGAAACCAGTCAACATAGTCTGCAACCAAAATTTAAAATTTGGAGAAAAAGTGCATCTTTTTTTTAAATTTGGAGAGCGGTGATGATCAGGAAATGGATGCCTGCGTGGGTGTTCAGAGCAAAATCAATAAGGGGCTTCTTTATGGAGAAGTATAACATTGGACAACAAGTTTTTTTCAAAAGGTCTGCTCCATGAAAAAAATAGCAAGATTACAATAGACAACTTCAAGCTGAACACAAAAGATAAATTCGGATTTGCTAGATCATGTAGGAAGTCGGAGAAACATTCAATGAACTTTTATTGAATTCAGTACGAAGCTAACACATTGCGTTCGTTCAACTGACCTAAAAATGCTTTGCCGCTGATTCGCATTTGTATACCTTGATGAAAGGCTCAAGCCCGAAACTTTGGTTAAGTACCTTCATCTTTGCTGTCACCAGCTCTTCAGCGCTTGACGTCCTGTTTTGCGGAAACTGCCAAAATGTTTGGCCTGGAAGTCAGCCTGAAGAAAACTGAGTTCCTCCATCAGCCAGCTCCCCACCATGACTACCAGCCCCCCCATATCTCCATCGGGCACACAAAACTCAAAACGGTCAACCAGTTTACCTATCTCTGGTGCACCATTTCATCGGATGCAAGGTTTGACAACGAGATAGACAACAGACTCGCCAAGGCAAATAGCGCCTTTGGAAGACTACACAAAAGAGTCTGGAAAAACAACCAACTGAAAAACCTCACAAAGATTTGCGTACACAGAACCGTTGTCATACCCACACTCCTGTTCGGCTCCGAATCATGGGTCCTCTACCGGCATCACCTACGGCTCCTAGAACGCTTCCACCAGCGTTGTCTCCGTTCCATCCTCAACATTCATTGGAGTGACTTCATCACCAACATCCAAGTACTCGAAATGGCAGAGGCCGACAGCATCGAATCCACGCTGTTGAAGATCTAACTTCGCTGGGTAGGTCACGTCTCCAGAATGGAGGACCATCGGCTTCCCAAGATCGTATTATATGGCGAGCTCTCCACTGGCCACTGAGACAGAGGTGCACCAAAGGACTGACTAAAGAAATCTCTTGGTGCCTGCCACATTGACCACCGCCAGTGGGCTGATCTCGCCTCAAACCGTGTATCTTGGTGCCTCACAGTTTGGCGGGCAGCAACCTCCTTTGAAGAAGACCGCAGAGCCCACCTCACTGACAAAAGACAAAGGAGGAAAAACCCAACACCCGACCCCAACCAACCAATTTTCCCCTGCAACCGCTGCAACCGTGTCTGCCTGTCCCGCATCGGACTTGTCAGCCACAAACGAGCCTGCAGCTGACGTGGACATTACCCCTCCATAAATCTTCGTCCGCGAAGCCAAGCCAAAGAGTCAGTAGAAGAGAAATATAGAAGGAACCAAAACTTGACTCGCTTCACAGGGAAGGAGGCCAATAAACCTTGAGCAGAGGCCTCGAGGGCTGGCGGTCATAGCTGAAAAAGAGGTTGGGAATGGCTGCTGTAAATGATTGATGCTCCTGTTAGTCTGTCTCACATTATAGAATCACACAGTGTGGAAACAAGCCCTTTGGCCTAACGTGCCTGCACTGACCACCTACACTAGTCCCACCTGCCTGAATGTGTCCTGTTACGAACTAGCAACCCCTTAACTAGGTCTAACATAGGAAGCACAATGGAAAAGTCACCAGACAATGGTAAATTGAAAATAAAAATAGTATTTTATTAAACTATTCCTCAGATAACATCTCTCAATAACTCTAAACTTAAAGCTAATTTAACCCCCACTCTGCACAAGTGTTTGTGTGTGGGGTTTCAAAGTCCAGACCATGACAAGGGCTTGCTTCTGGAAAGGTCAATTTTAAAGTCTTGTTTTAAATCGAAAGCCAGGATCTTTTCTTTAAGTTTTGTTCCAGAAGTTTTTTTATGGAGCAAGTGTGGAGCATTAGCTTTCTCACAAATTCAAACATCTTTCGATGAGTCGGCTTTTAGAGAGAATTCTCCTCGCTGGTGTATTTACACGTCTCCCCCTTGCTCTTTAGGGTTCTAGAACTGATGAGGATAGAGCAGCTGTTCTGCCTTCTTGGAGATTGCTGCCTTCACCCTGCCCTTCACAAAGGGCCGGTTCAAATATCACTGCTTTCTACCCTGCCTTTTCACAAGAGTCCCCTGCCTTTTCACAAGCGACAGGCTTTCTTCAGCTCCCTGTGCTCAGTGTGCCCTGCCTCCAACAAAATGTCCTCCAGCCTTCTTTATCCTGGCTCTCTTCCCATGTGACCTGCCATCTTACAGCTTAGTCTGTTTTGCAAAACCTCTCCTCTTCCAACATTTGATTTTTGCAAAGCCTGGCACCTGTCACTCAAATGGATCTGGGGTTTCCAGTACTGCCAGCACAAGGCTGAATGTACCCGATACTCTTCCCTCAAAGCCACATTGTCCTGACATCCATGGTGATCCATTTTAATTCCATTATTGGCTTGTCCGCTAAACTCGGCGCTCCCAAACCAACATCTTCACAAGACGAGATAAAGGAATGGAAGTAGGCCATTTGGCCCCTCGAATCTGCTCTTGTTCTTGTTCTCTCTTAGTGTCAAAATGTTTGCCAAATGTGCTGTGGTGTGTATACCCCTGAAACCAAGCCCACTACCTAACCTAAGATTTGTAATTCTATGTTAACTTCAAATATTAACAACACATTGTTACAGTCCCATATCCCTCTAAAGTCCTTTTTACACTGGAAAGCTGCGTTATTACCCTATACACAACTCATCTCTGGAAGCCAGCTTGCACGTTCACATGGAACAGAAGAAAAACAGAGTGCATGAGTCATTCTACACAGCAAGCCGGCTTCCCGAAGGAAAAGGGGGCGGGATGTGTAGCACGGCAGCATGGCAGCACAGCTCTCCCTTTTAGACTGGTCCCGCATCAACACTCTCCATGTCTGATACTACCTACCTTGGTGGATATGCTTAGACCCAGTAATCCACCTTCGATGCATTCACAGAGCACTCAAAGGTGGATAATACTCGGCTTTTAAGCGCTGTGTAAAAGGGGTATAAATCTATTCTATCCATGTCTCCATCCAATTTATTTTCCTGAGCATTGCAATAGTAACTGCCTCGACCACCTCCTCCAGCAGCAGGATCCATAAACTTACCACCATTTACGTAAAAATGTTGCCTCTCCTATTCTTATTAAATCTTTCACCCACCCCCTCCTCCTTAAACCTGTGTCCTCTGCGATCAAGACTGAAACAAATTTTGTGTAATGTTATAGCTATTTTATTACATGACAATAAAGGAATCTTAATTTTTAAAAATTAAACTTTATTTATTTGAAGAATTATTAGTAGTAATACAGAATACATTACATAAAGAAAATTTTATATAAATATATATGTAAAAAAACAAAAAAAACTTAAATCAAATCCCCACCTACCCTCCCACCCCATCAGCCAGCTCTCTTAAGGAGAGCCAAAATATATAAACAGAAACTAAGATTATATAATAAATCAAAATATATCTAAATGCATATATTCCAAAAATGGTAACCACTTATTAACAAAAGAAGAATAATTGTCATGCAGATTATATGTAATTTTTTCCATAACAACACAAGCTTTCAATTCATTCTGTCACCGCATTATATTAATCACTATGTTATCTTTCCATGTACTTGCTACACATTTTCAAGCTACAGACAATGCTAAATATATAAATGCAATTTGAAATTTATCCAACCCTAATCCCCTTAAAGGAATCATATAACCCATTTAAAAAATAGATGGAGTTAATGGTAACTTAAAGTTATATAATTTTTTCCAAAATTAACTTAATTTCATCCCAGAATGGTTGTACATGCACACAAGACCAAACAGCATGTAAAAAAGTTCCAGTACATACACCACATCTAAAACAAGAATCTGAATTACTGAAACCATATTTTTTTCAATTTCTCTGGGGTTAAATACAACTGATGTAGAAAGTTATAATTAACCATTCCATCTCGCACATTCGTCAATTTAGTAACACCATTATGACACATATCTGCCCAATAATCTTCAGGAAAAACAAAAGCTAAATCATTTTCCCATTTAAGCTTAAACTTCTCCCATTCCGGACTTTCCAGATATAACGCATTTTTGGTATAGAAGAAATCAAAGACTCGAATTCCGTCAATAGAAGTAAAATCATCTCTCTACCATACATATCTTTCACCAAAGCTCGAATTTGATAATAAACAAATAAAGAATTTTCAGCAATATCAAAACGCTCTTTCAATTGATTAAAAGAAAGAAACTGACCTTCTACAAAACAATCCTGTAATGTTTTTATACCCTTAAAATCCCAATTCTTTAAATGACTATTAGACATTGAAAAATAAATAAGCTGATTATTATATAATGGAGTTAAAATTGACAATTTACCTTTTGATCCTAAAATCTTATTTTTTTTAGTCCATAGCTCTAATAGATGTTTTAATATCGGCATATTATATTCCCACAACAAATTTATATTCCATCGAAATATAAATTGATACACCTCGACTTCAGAAATACAAGCCATCTCAACTTTAGCCCAACTCGGGGGTTGGTCCAAATCCATCATTTCAACTGGGCTGCTTCATAATAATTTTGAAAATGGGGTAATTGAAGCCCACCTAACGCATACTTCCAAGTAAGTTTATATAATGCTACCCATGGTAATTTACCTTTCCATAAAAATTCTCTTGTAATTTTATTTAACCCCGGGTGGTTAAGTCTAAAATGAGAGGATATAGATTGGAGGTGAGAGGGGAAACATTTAAAAAGGCCACACAGGATCAATGTTATTCTCACAAGAAGGTGGTAGGGCGAGTTGCCTTATGGCTTCCAAACACATCAGGGATTCACAAGCATGAGACAAGGTTGTGTTATGTGGACATGGAACCTGGAGCTTGGGTTCACCGCTGAACATCATGCCTTGTAGCTGTGCAGATTACCAGAGACTGCTACATCGGAGGAGGCAGCAGTATCTATGGGAACTTGCTGTCTCTGAGAGGACTCCCATTTTTAAATTCTCTACTTGTTTAATAACCAGATTATGTTTTGGCCATCTGAGAGGAATCGGATTTTTTAATAATTATTTTCATGGTTACTGGTAAGGCCAGAATTTATTGTGCCCTTGAAATATGAGCTGTCTTCTTAAATCTCTGCAACCCTGCTAGTTAAGGTACTCACAACCATGCTGTGGGACATGGAAGCTGTTGTCCAGGATTTAAGGTTAAGTTTACTTGTCACATTGAACCTAGAGCACTGAGAAGGGCGCCTCTGCAAGCAGTGCGATGGTTTAACTATGACATTCATACAGCCATTTCAAGTGGAAGAAGATAGAGTGACAATGAAAAATAGATCAATTAAATGAGCAAGGGCAGCATGGTATAACAGTTGTGGGGTTCATTCACGAGCCTGTTGACTGTAGGAAGGAAACTGTTCTTAAGCCGATTGGTAAATGCTTTCCTGCTTTGGAGTCTTCTCCTTGATGGGTGGGAGAAGAGAGTGTGTCCAAGGTTCAATGTGTTGGCTGACCTTCCTGGGCAGCAGGAGCTGTAGATGGAATTGACGAAGGGGAGGGATATCCTGAGCTTTGATGTTCTGAGCTGCCTTCACTAGCATCTGCTGCTTTGAGAGGATGCGGAAGTAAGGTGTGGTGGAAAGTGTGCTGACCGGCCAGCTACATCACGGTCTGGTATGGGCACACCAATGCCCCTGAGCGGAAAGCCCTGCCAAAGTTCATAGGCACAGCCCAGGACATCTCAGGTGAAACACTCCCCATCAATGAGAACATCTGCAGGGAACATGGCCGTCGGAGAGCAGCAGCACACCACCCAGCACCCAGCACAAACTCTGTTCTCGCTGCAACTATCAGGAACGAGGTGTAGGTGCCACAAGACTCACACTACCAGGTTCAGGAACAGCTGCTACCCCTCCACCATCAGACTCCTGAATGACAAACTCAATCAAGGACTCATTTAAGGACTCTTACCTGAGCACTTTATAGGTTCTTTTTTTCTCTCTGCATAAGTTTGTTTACATTTCTTTATTTGTTTACATGTAGTTGTATTTTCTTGAATACAGTTTTTTTGCACTTCCAATAAGTGGTAATTCTGCCTCACCTGCAGGAGAAAGAATCTCAAGGTTGCATGTGATGCCATTTATATGAATTATTTCTACGCTTGCTTATGAACAGTGATGTTCGCTGTCTGCTCAGACAGAGATCTGGAGACTGGGAGACTTACAGCTCAGCCAGGGCCAACCTCAGGAGGGAAATTTCTCAGGCTAAACATACATACAAACAAAAGATTGAAGAGCATTTCAACTTCTTGAACCCCCAGCGCATGTGGCATTGCATAGAGATCATTACTGACAATAAACCATCTAGTACTGTGTCCCCTTCCAGCTGTGTCTTCCTCTCTGAAGAGCTGTATTATTTCTACGCTTGCTTTGATCAAGAGAACAAGGAGGCCACCTTCAAAGTGAATCTTCCACCTGATGAACTGCCTCTCTCACTTTCCATCCCTGATGTTTGGGCCACCCTGAGGAGGGTGAATGGAAAGAAGGCAGCTGGTCCGGATGGTATACCTGGCCGTGTGCTTAGAGGCTGTGCAAAACAGTTGGACGGGGTCTTCATGGACATGTTCCCATAAGCTTCAAGATTATCATCCTCGTGCCAATGCCAAAGCGTCCCACCACCACGAGTCTGAACGACTCCCATCCACTTGCACTCAGTCCCCATCATTGCAAAGTGGTTTGAGAGACTGGTTCTATCACATTTGAAATCCTGTTTGGCCATCACCTTGGACTCTCATCACTTTGCCTATCGTAGCAACAGGTGGACTGAGGATGCCATATCCACAGCACTTCACTGTGCCTGCCTTGACCCACTTGGACATCTCCAACCCTTATGTCAGAATGCTGCTCATTCAATTTATTTCACCATTCAATACTGGGATTCCTTCCAAACTGATCGCCAAACTTCGCCAGCTTGGTATCAGCTCATCCCTCTGCAATTGGACCTTGGACTTTCTGGCTAATAGACCCCAATCTGTTAAGTTAGGCAATCTCTTCTCTTCCATTCTCACTTTGAGCAACAGCGTGCCCCAGGGCTGTGTACTGAGCCCCCTCCTGTATTCCCTTTTCGTCTATGACTACGCTCCTGTATATGGTTCTAATTCCATAATCAAGTTCATAGATGACACCACGGTGGTTGGCCTGATCAGAGAGGATGATGAGACAGTCTTTGGGGATGAGGACCAGCACCTGGCCACGTGGCATGCCAACAACCAGAAAACCAAGAAAATCATTATGGAGTTCAGGTGTGCTGGAAGCCACATTCACAGCCCTATTTACATTAATGGAACTGTAGTGGAATGTGTGTCAAGCTTCAATCTCGTTTGTGCCCACATTTCCAATGATCTCACCTGGTCTCTGAACTCCTCCATCCTGATCCTAAAGGCACAAGAGCGCCTTTATTTCCTGTGGAGCATGAAGGCAGTACACCTCCGTCCCAGGATATTAACGGAATTTTGCTGCTGTACCATTTCGAGCATTCTGACCTATAACACCTCATTGTGGTACGGCAAATGTCTCGTATCAAACCATAAAGCACTTCAGCGGGTGGTGAAAACTGCTCAACAGATTATTGACATCCAATTTCCCACCATTGAGAACATCTATCAGGAACACATCTGGGCAGGGGCAAAGATCATTATTGTATAGGATAAAACCTTGTGTTTATGATTTATGGTTGTTTTATGACTTTCCCTTTAAGGATAACTGTTTTTATAGGGTTACCGTAGTTATTATGAGGTCATATGTCGTAATATCCGAACAGACAGACCGAGAGTTCTCTTCTTATTCTTGGAATCTCCATGGAAGAGATGTGAGCTCTCGAGAAAATTTTCTTTGAATTTATCCTTTTTATTATGATGCATTAATCATTTATTATCATTTTAATTCATTTATATATATTTGGTTGAGTATCATTATTTAAAATATGCTTTATTTTACTCATCGTTACGAAGTGCAAAGCTATGAAAATGTTTATTTGCTTTTATCAACGGAAAATTAAAACTATTTACAGCTGCATCTACGAAGTTTGATTTATTTGAATGAGTAGGATACAATTCGGAATATCGAGGCTTACTTCTCTTGGAAGGTGACGTGTTTTGAGATTGACAAATATTAAAGGCTGGAAAGTGTCACCTACAATTATCGAGTATGCATTTCACTTTAATTAAGGACCTTTAACTCTTCTTCCATCTGGTAGGCGCTACAGGAGCCTTTGCTCTCGAACCAGCGGGCTCAAGTAAAGCTTCTCTCCCCCCAAGGCTGTCACCCTGCCTGACCTTAAATCACAGCGTTGTGGTACTGTGCTTACATTGTACTGTCAGTACTTTTAGAATTGCTGGCTTGCTAAATGCACTTGTTTTGATTTGCATGTAGATATTTGTATATAGAACTTTTTTTTTCTTTTTAATATATTTTTATTGATGTTTACATTATACACAAGTGAACAGTACAGTTATATAATGCATTATAAAATTCAAAAGCAGAAAAAGAAAACAAAAAAAAACCCTCATAATTCAGAACCCCTTTAAAAGCTGACACGTAGGAATCAAGTGACAACCTGGAGATGGACAGCCCAGTACCAAAGCTCCAGAACAATGCCAGTTCTTTAGATTATGATAATAGTCTATAAATGGATTTTTCGAAATTAATATTTGACTCAGTAATGGCATATCTAATTTTTTTTCTAAATATAAACAGGACATAATATCACTGAACCATTGGAGGTGGAGTATTGTCTTTCCATTTAATCAAAATTGCACGTCTGTCTACCAATGAAGTAAAAGATAAAATTTGGTCTTGAAATGGAGACAGTAAAACATCATCATCTTGAAAAGATCCGAATAGAGCAATTAAAGGGAACGGTTCTAATTTGAACTTGAGAATCACCAATAATATTTGGAAAATATCTTTCCAACATTTTTCTAAACTAGGGCAAGTCCAGAACATGTGAACCAATGAAGCATCAACAATTTTCTATTTGTCACATAGAGGCTTTATAACTGAATAAAAACAAGACAATTTAACTTTGACATATGTGCTCTATGGACCACTTTAAAAGGCAACGAACATTGTTCTATATATTACCAATACCTCATCTGAGAATAACAATTCAAATCCTGTACCCAATCATTCTTGATTTTAACTAATGAGGTCATCCTTATATCAAACAAATTATCATAAATAAAAGATATTAAATGTTTATGAGTAAGTTATAAATCAAAATGTGTATCAAGGATGTTAGCCTTGGAGATTTGTGGAACGTCAGGGATCACAGATTGAACAAAAGTCTAACTTGTTAGTATCTAAAAAGAAAATAAGTGTTGGTAAGTTAAATTTTACCACAAATTGTTCAAAGTGTTATGGGACCAGAGGATCCCAAAACCCTGCAGCAATACAAATTCACCAAGACAAAAGGTTTATTCAACTAAAGTTATTTTTAATTTTCTTTAAACATGAAAACAGGAGCAAACTTTAAATTATTACTATTAACTAAACCTAACTTAGCCCCTCCTAATTCTAAGCGTACGTGTATGTAATGTGTTTATAAGTTCAGAAAAGTTCTTTGATTCACAGTCCAATCTCACTTCTCACTCCTTCAAGTTCATTGTTATCAAGCAGTTCTTATACTATCGGTTTTCAGGGAGAGATTTGTTGCTCGTTGGACACAAACAAACTGATTCCTTCCGATCAGCCACTTTCAGTGTTTTGCTGAAGAAACTTGTCCTATCAGGGTTTTCCAGATGATAACCTCTTTATTTCAGGTCACCACGGATTTCCTTTCCTGTTTCCCTTATCTCAGGCAAAACATTATACAGCCAGCCATCTCCTCTTGTATGGACCACAAGAGCTTGGAACAGGCTGAACTCAGAACTCACAACCCATTTTCAAAATGGGCTTTCAAACCAGCTTCCAAAAGCCACTGCAAAAACCCAGCAGTCTCTGTCTTAGAGAAAAAAAAAACTGTTTTCTCCTTCTGCTTGCAAAACCGCATGGCCTTCCTAAAACAGCACCCTCCACCAAAACAGCTTGCTGACTCCCAAAATCAATTCATGAGAGATCTTATCATTTTCCTGAAGATGGGCCCTTCCATTTGCCCCTCATTGTGGAAATCTCCAGCACAGGAGTCTATTGTCTTTGCAGACTTGGAGGCACCACCTTATGCATAACTCTGGCATTTTAAATGAGATATGTTTATATCAGTTTGTTACCTAACTAAAACCCCACAATCTATCTTCCAAAAACATATCTATACATAATATAAAATATAAATGAATCTGTCGCAAAGCGAAGCAAAATAGTTTTGAATAAAAAAGCCTTTAAAGCATTTAATACTAATATGTACTAGTTATTAAAGACAGTATCTTGCATAGAAGGTTGAAAAAGATGATTAGATAAAATTGGGCTGGCAAGAGAAAAGCTCTAATATAAAAAAAACCTTCTAAATTGTGCACATATTCACAAACTATGTCTAATTATCAGATAATCAGTTAGTTGATAAAAAGAGGAAGGATCAAAATAATGCCCTAGAATTGTCAACATAGAAGTTCTAGTAAAATCCAGTTCCATTTCTACCCATGAAGGGCGGTCAAATAGATTATCAAACTGTAGCAAAAGAAGCATATATTGACCGCCCAGTAACAAAATCTTAAGTTAGGAAATACCAATCCACCATTCCTTTTCACTTTCTGACAATTAGCTTCATTTAAAGCGGGGACATTGTCCTTGTCATATGGAGCAAGATATAAGCGAATCAAGTGAATAAAAAATAATTCATTTACAAATGAAAAATTAAATTATTGTCTGTGAAGGTGAACAACCCCATTCTAAAACACATTATTTGGGTAAGGTAACAAATTAATAAATGTATAAGTCTAATAGTGAGTGGGGTTATCTTCAAAAACACCCTTGTATCGGGTAAATTATCAATTCAAACTCCATTATATCAAAATCAGCTTATTCCTTTTTTCAATGTTTAATAGGTATTTAAATATATGGTATTTTCAGGGTATAAAAGTGATCCAGGATTGTTTTGAAGAGGAACAGTTCCTTTCTTTTAATCAATTGAGGGAGAAATTTGATATATTGGTAAATTCTTTATTTGTGTATTACCAACTCAGAGCTTTGATAAGAGATAATTATGGTAAAGAGGTGAGTTTACCTAAGTTAATGAAATTTGAATCTTTATTTCCTTTATACCAAAGAAAGGTTTTATTTCAGATATGTATTGATTGTTACAGGAAAGTATGGAAAAACTGAATTTGGAGAATTCTAGAAATAAATGGGAAAGTGATTTAACCTATGTTATACCTCAAGAGCATTGGGAGGTTATGTGTCTTGAAGGGGTAACTAAATTGTAAGATATGGTTTGGTTAATTATAATTTTTTGCATCAGTTACATTTGACTCCTGAGAAATTGAAAAAAATATGGATTAAGTAATTCGGATTCTTGTTTTAGATGTGGGTTAAGTACTGGAACCATTTTGCATGCAGTTTGGTCTTGTGATAAGGTAAAACCATTTTGGGAAAAGGTTAGGTTGGTTTTGGAGAAATTATTTAAAATTAAATCACCATTAGATCCAGAGATTTTTTTTGTTGGGTTACACGGTTTCTTTGACTGGATTGGGGTTGGATAAGTTTCAAATAGAATTTGTACGTTTGGCATTATCTGTGGCATGAAAATGTGTAGCAATTACTTGGAAAGACAATGTAGAGATTAATATAGTACGTTGGCATAATGAAGTGAGATCTTGTATTTATATGGAAAAAATAACATAATTTACATGATAATTACTCTTTTTTTGTTAAATGGTGGTTGCCTTACTTACTTGGAATATATGAGTTTGAAAATATCTAAAAATATTGTATGTTTTTCTTGGCTCCTCTTAAGGGGGTTGGCTGAGAGGGAGGGGGATTTATTATATTATATAAAAATCTTTTTTTTCTGTTGTTATTGATTTTATGTTGTTTTAAAAGTTTTTAAATAAAGTTTTAAAAAAACACCCTTGTATCAAAATGAGTTAATACCAATGACATTAGGAAATAAAATCCTGGACACCTGGCACCGTAAATGGCTCGGGTGTATCAAGAATTGTTATGAACAAGGGCAATTTAGGACATTTGAACAGCTAAAAAGTAGATAGGATTTGTCAAATAGAACTTTCTTCTGCTCTCTTCAATTAAGTTTTCTTTAAGAGGTAGTTTAGGACCAGCCATGACCCTGCCAACGTTTAATGTCATGGAGAATTCTTCGAAAGATGATCACAAATCAATTTATATCGGAGATGGATTTCCTGTTGCGGAGCAATACCCCCAAACCAGGCTGCGCAGATCGAGGGAAAGGTGGGGGATGGATTTGTGGAAAAGGATTCAAGAACGACATTGGTCAAAATTGTGCTCTGATAATGACATCATTCATTCATGTCAGATATAGATTGGTACGCTACAATTTTATGCACCAATCTTAACTTTCACCACAAAAATTACACGGTTTAAAATCTGAAATTCCGGACTTGTGATTTTGGTGTGGTGTAGAGGTTGGACATTTACACATTCAAATTGACTATGCGTTAAAGTAGGATCCTTTTGGCATGACTGGGCAGAGATTTTGACAAAAATGATCGGAGTGGATCTTCCATTGGAACCAGAACTGTATTTATTGAGCAATCTTACGGTTATTGGGACAAAACGATCAAAATATCAAACACAGTTCGTGAGGATTGCACCAGCAGGAACCAGGAACTGTTACATGGAATCTAACTCCCCCCCTGGTTATTACTCGCTGGAATACGGACATGCAAAGTTGTGCTCCCTGGAAAAGATAGTGTAATATTAGAAAGAAATATGACATGTTTGTTAAAATATGGAAACCTTGTTATAAGGCTATAATTAACTTCCCTGAAGAGATTTAAATAATAATAGCTAGGTTAATAGCGTTGAATTCCTAAAGATTAAGCTATGGTCTAATTAACGGAGGCAGTCGTAGTGGGGTTGGGGACGCAGGGGTGAGATTTGGGCAATCATATGAGTCTCTGTAATTTAAAAATTCTATTTCTATGATGTATGTAATAATGATCAATATGAGTTTTGCAAAAATTAAAATAAAATATTCAAAAAGTGAGTCAAAAAGGATTTGGAAATGAAAATTGGTATAGATTGGAACATTTTTTTTAACTCCTGGTTGGATGTTAATTGTATTTCATGGGCTTTGTATTTTACTTTGTACAATGACAATAAAGTTGAATCCAATCTACATACTCTGACATTCAATCTGAACTCTGTGATCTCTTTTTCTAATCTTGAGCAGAGCAGCTCTCACAAAGCTTGAAACTTAGATCTAATGACAAAGGCTCATGTCGAAAGATTAATGTTTGGGAGATTGGAATAATCCACAATGAGGAACTGCCATGCCATCCGAAAGCCACGCTGAATCAACGTGGAATGGAGGGTGTGTCAGCTGAGCAGAACCACACCTGTCAAGTGGGTGGCTTTTGAGTGTTATTGGAGCTCCATTAATCTAGGCAAGTGGAGAATGCTCCTTTATGTTCCCAGCTTGCACCTTTTAGATTAGTGGTTTTCAACTTTTTTCTTTCCACTCACATCCCACTTTAAGTAGTCCCTATGCCATCGGTGCTCTGTGATTAGTAAGGGATTGTTTAAGGTGGGTTGTGAGTGGGAAGTGAAGGTTGAGAACCACTGCTTTCGACCCAATTGTTACTGAAATATTTTGCTTGAGAAAAATTGTCATTGGCCCATTTCCTTTGGAGCATTGAATCCGTGCACATGACGAGTCAATTAGCTATGATTAAAACAGTGGTTTTCAAACATTTTATTTCCACTCACATCCCACCTGAAGTCATCCTTTACTCATCACAGAGCACCTATGGCATATGTGATATGTGATGCCACATGTTTGGGCATCCCATAGAGGGATGCCCAAACATGTGGCTGGTCCAGTTAAATTTCTAGTGGCCAGTGTTCCACAAGATCAAACACAAGTGGGTGGATTGAGTTTTGGAAACAGTCATTTATTGGCAATTTTCATTTCTTACATAGTTATGATGGAGAAGGAGATCATTCAGCCTGAGGGCTCCTTACTGACTCTCAGACCACCCCCATTTATCCTTAATTCTCTTTGACCATTTGCTCTCACCAGCACACTGCACAATAATTTTTTTTTTGCATTGCAACTGCCAAAATTACAGGTTCATCTAATTGTTAAATCAATATTTTCCACAAGATTACCATTGCACATTGCCATTTGGCCATATTTTTGAAGGGTAAATACAATTTGTCAACAGAGGTACAGAGGAGGGGAAAATGATTACTGCCCCGCTGGTGACAACGGGATCAGAGTCTATTCTAATCAATGGAAGTGCAGAAATCCTCGAAAGACACATAAAACATAAACCGGAACTTTCTGATAGGTGTTTTAGGTGTGGTACCTTTTAACATTCCACCTCGTTACGCACAAAATTAAGACGCTTTTGGATAGAATTGGGGGAGGTGTTGACTAAAATTGTGTGGGTGAACTTCTCTCTAGACCTGGAATTGCTTCTCTTTGGGGAATTTGGCCATTATAAAAGTTAACTTCTCCAGAAGTAAATCTAAATTTATTAAAATTGTGTTGCCAATGCACAGCGGTAACACGGAAATCCAATTCCCTACTTCACATTGGAATTCCCCTTGAGAAGATTACTTATAGTCTTCGGAATGGATATAGCATGTTCATCGAAATTTGGCAACCTTGAATGCCCAGATTGCATTTTGATATTTGTCAATTAGTAAACTGCTTATTAGAAATTTAATACCTCTAAAATAATGTGACCCTGAGGTGTCAAACCTTTCTCTTGTTTTTCTTTTCTATTTTCTTTCTTTTTATCCCTCTCTATTCCCTGCCATCTGTCCCCTTTTCTTTCAGATCCAGGGAGGGGGCACTGGGAGAAGAAGGACTCTCCTTTGTATTTTGTTTCAGACCTTATGAATGTTTTCCTGTGATTTTATATTCAATGCATTATTGTTATTATATTGAGTCCTATATTCTGTATTTTCTTAAATCTTAAATAAAATATTTTTTAAAAAATGTAACTGCAGCAATAATGGTAGAACTTTGTGTTACCACTGTGGCCACTGGAATCACAGTGGACACGAGGAAATAACCACACAAGGTGTTTCTAGAGTGGATGAAATGGATTTACGCTTCATCACCCACGCAACCTTTTAAAAGCCAGAATTACGTGCTCGACACGTGCGATGCCATCATGCACTGAAGTCACATGACCGGTTCGATGCCTCCTGGGAGCCGCTACACCACTTCCATTGATAGAAAACGAGCTCCATGCCTGTGATTTAGTTGCTAATCTTGAATGAAAGAACATCTTTTAAATTATTTCTTATCTGGAATCAAGGATGGTGTGAGCTGTCATCTTGAATTGTTGGAATTTATTTTATTAATAAATTTAGACATACAATACGGTAATAGGCCATTTCGGCCCATGAGTCTGTGCCATCCAATTTACCTATATCCCCAGTACATTTCAAACGGTGCAAGGAAACTGGAGCCACCAGGGAAAGCCACGCAGAGGAGAGCATACAAACTCCTGACAGAGAGCATGGGATTCGAACCCCGGACCTGATCATTGGCGCTGCAGATGTGTTGCACTCACCGCTGTGCCAACTGTGCTGTATTCTTCTACAGTGTTGTTGGGAACGGAGTTAAACAAGACTATTTGCAAATGCTTGGGGTCGAGTGCAACACACATATGTGCTGGAGAAACCCAGCAAGTCAAGTATAGGAAGTAAAGGATAACCAACGTTGCAGGCCTGAGCCCTTTGTCAGGGATCGGTCAAAAGAGGTAGAGGCCCGAATTAAAAAAGTCGGGTGGTAGGAAGAAGAAGAGAGGAGAGGAAGGAGGAAGGGGAAGGGGAGCACAGGTCAGCAGGTAAGAGGTGGATACAGGTGGGAGGGTAGTAGAGAGAAAAGCTGAGATGCCATGGAGGGCTCCAAAAACCAACGTCTTTTTCTCATTATAGATGTGTCTAAAACTAGAGATTGTCAGTTTAGGATGAGAGGGAGGAGATTTAAAGAGGATCTGGTAGGTAAAGTTTTCACACAATGAGGGCCATATTTAATGGTATGTAAAACCCACTTTTTTCCCCCCAAAAATGGCTCAAAAATATTCCCCGAGTCTTATACATGAAGTTGAAATTAGGATGATAATGGTGAGTAATGCTGGCAGTGTGTATCATCGCTGTGCGCCTCACAAGCATCACGGCTATCTATCATTGGGAACTGGTGGCGGGCGGTCAGGAGACTCTCCCGGTGGGCACGTTGTCGGACCCTGCAATGGCCCCGCTGCCCCGCATTTCCCCACAGCCTGTCACCAGCCTGCACCCTGATCCCACTGCCCGACAAACTGGCCCCCCCTGCCCCACAAACTGCCCCCCCCACCCCAGGAGAGAGCAGGCAGGGCAATCAGATCAGCGCGGGGACCGACAGCAGGCCGTCGGGAGAGAGAGGGACTGCACCATTGGCTGAGAGCAGGGCAGTGGGACCGGCGCAAGGACCGACGGCGGCAGTTTGTTTTTATAATAAGTTTTACTGCTACAGCTAAACTGCTTTTGTTTTGTTTTGTATATAACAGCAGTAGTATTTATTAAAAAGATTGTACCTGTTCTCCTGGTTGCATGTTTTGTCCACATTTTTTTTCTACTTTACTGTAGCAACATATTTAAATAACATTAAATGTTTACCCATAAATATTCTAAAAAAAACTTGGGGGTGGGGAGGGAGGTCATATGCCTGTGGGTCTTAAAAGCCATCAAATAAGAGTAGCTGGATTTTAGAACAAGTTATCAGGAGATAGTAGTGGCATGAACATCAACAATAACTATGCAGCTCTTTTATGTAATTAAATGAAATACAGCATGGAACAGGCCTTTCAGCGCATCTCATCCATGCCGACATTCTGGGCCTGCATATAGTTTGTATCCTTTTCAGGCTTGTCTATCTGTATTTCAGTCCAAATACCTTTTGAACATTATAATTGCACCCACTTCTTTCGCTTCCTCTGGCAACTCGATCCTGAGTGAAAAGGTGAAGACTCGGGTCCCTTTTTCACATCTGAAACCTTTGCTCACTAATTCTGGAATGCTCTATCCTGAGTAAAAGACAATGAAGATTCACTCTATCAACAGCCATCATGATTTTATAAACATCAAAAAAAAATCACCTCTCGGCCTCCTCTGCTACAGAGAATAAAGATCCATCTGATGTCACCTTTGATCTATGTCCTCCAGTCCTGGCAACATCCTGGTGATCTCCTCTCCACCCCTTCCAGTTTATGGACATCTTTCCAAAGGCTGAGTGACCAGAACTACCGTTACAAGCCCAAAGGATTCAAAACCCAGCAGCAATAGATATTCACCACAGCAAATGGTTATTTAAACCAAAGTTGTTTTTCATTATCTTTAAACATGAAAACAGAATCAAACTTTAACTTAACCCTATTGTTAACTTAACCTAACTTAACCCCTTTCTAATTCTAAGTGCATGTGTATGTAATGTGTGCATAAATTTAAGAAAGTTCTTTGGTTCACAGTCCAATCTCACTTCTCATTCTTCCAAGTTCTCTCGTTGCACCCAATTCTTGTACTGTGCACAGAATTGAACAGGTATAAAGTTCACCAGGCTTTGGTCCTCAAAAGGTAAATGGTTACCGCTCAGGAAGGTTCTTGAAGGTTTCGTAGAGAGAGATTTGTCGTTCAGGCATTTCCACAACTGAGGTACCACCATTAGTCACTTCAATATCTCGCTGATGAAACTTGCCCCATCAGGGTTCTCCAGATAATAACCTCTTTCTTTTAGGCTACCACAGAGTTCCTTTCTGTTCCAAGTATTCCAAGAAAAAACACTTGACAGCTCATTTTCTCCTCTTGCATGACACGAAAGAGTAGGCCGTTCTCCACTCTGAAGCTTCTGTTTCAGTTCCAACAGGCTTCTCCTGGCTGACACTGTTCCGTCTCCCTCTCTCTCTGAGACACTGAGACTCTCAAACTGCCAGAAAGCCCGTGCGACCTTCTCTCTCTCTCACTTGTAAAAAAAAACCTGACCTTCTCTAGCAAACGATAGAAGTCAGTCTTCTGGTTTATCTGTTGTTTTTACATAGTGACCTTTAGTGACCTTTAAGCACTTTTGTCAAAAGCTCTGCAGAGAGGTATCAATAGATATCATGTCTCCTGATTGTTCTTTCCACAAGTCAATTCAATTAACACCTAGTTGTGAAATTTCAGTCGGCATTATTCACAATTTCTGCGAAGTCACTGTGGATATGAATTCTTCAGTATTTCAAATAAGATCTGTTTTAAAGTTTGTGTATGCTATGTAACCTACTCTACTTTCCCCAATTTATCTCCAAAAAATTTTTCTCTACATTTTGTCACACTACACATCGAACTCCAAGTGTGATCTCACCAAAGTTTTGTACAGTTGAATCAGGATGTCCCAATTTTCACACTCAATATCCTGGCCCAATGAAAGTAATTGTGCCCCTGCCATCTGTGTCATGAAGGGAAATATGCAATTAATGCAGGCTAGAGGGAGTATTATAGAAAGGAACCATGGACTTTAACACAGTGGGTCAAAGGATCCGTTTTCATGCTGTACTACTTTATGACTGAATGAACACTTGCACGCGTGCGCGTGCACACACACACACACACACACACACACACACACACACACACACACACACACACACACACACACACACACACACACACACACACACACACACACACACACACACACACACAAATCTATGATGTAGGAAAATGCAGAACATGATGTGGGCAAGAATCAGTTACAGGAGCCACTGAAGCATCTGTCAAGTGAAGTGTTTCAGTGCAGTCATCTGCAACAAAAGCTGACAGCCAGGAACTGTAATGATGGGGGAATTCGAAGCAGAAAGCCATGAATTCAATGTCGACGACCTTGAGCTGTGCCAAAGTCAGAACTAGGAAGTTTTAAAGTATAGTGAATTTGAGGTGTAGACTGTTGAGGCAGAGATGCATCATTCTCTCTCTATGTCATTCATATTGTGCTCATGGTGGAAGCTGGAAACAACAACAACCTGGAGTTAAACCAACACCTTAAGCAGTATAGAAGCTCCTCAGATGGTGCAGAATCACTGACCTTCAGCCACTCAATAAAATGTTAATATAGGTTATCAAAAGTTTAGGAGGCAAGGATGGTTGGAGACTGGACTAGTCATGGTGAAACAGCAGAAGCCAAGGATGCTGAAGAGAATTTGGATTAGATGAAATTTCATTGAACCAATTTAAGGTAACTGCAACTGTTACAAGTCCAGAGGAGCCCAAAACCCAGCAGCAATAGATATACACCACGACAGAAGATTACTTAAACAAAAGTTGCTTTTAATTATATTTGAAGATGAAAACAGAATCAAACTTTAACTGATCTTTATTGACTTACTTAACCTACTTATTTCTCCCCCCCCTCTAATTCTAAGCGCAGGTGTGTATAATGTATGTGTAAGTTCCAAAAAGTTATTTGGTTCACAGTCCAATCTCACTGGTTGCAGGCAATTCTTGTACTGTGCACAGATGTTAGCATTAATAAGGTTCACCAAGCTTTGGTGCTTACCACTGTTAGGTCTGCTTTGTTCATGAATGAGTGAGACAAACACCAGACTGAGTCGAAATCAAGGTTCTTTGTTCTTTATTGCCGGATTGTAACACTTGCAACTAACAGTGTTAGTTGGAGAAGGCGCATTCTGCCGTTATCAGCAAGTGGTATTTTTTATATACCTTAGGATACGTACTTAGTAAATGATCATACCATGACATTGTCCAATGAATAAACTGTTGCTGTCCTTCTCTGCTAGCCTCCTGCACATCAATTTGTCATCCCCACTCTTATCTTGAGAGTACAAGGTCAAAACTGCATCTTGTTACGGCCCAGCACTGGGTGACTCCCTCTACATTCCCAGCTCATGATGTTTTACCTAACACCACTCAGGAGGGTTCTTGTTGGTTTTCAGAGAGGGAGTTTTTCTTGTTCCTGGACGTCCTCAACTGATCCCTTTTTAATCAGCCGCTCCAGTTTCTTGCTGATGAAACTTGCCCACTTCAGGGTTCTCCAGATGATCACCTCTTTCTTTCAGGTCACCATAGAGTTCCTTTCTGTTTCTGCTATTCAAAGCAAAACACCAGACAACCAGTCCTCTTCTTTGACCAGGCTATCTTCCAAAGCTTGCCAGCTTGTCCCTCTGTGTCTCTCCTCTCTCTCCCTCCCTCCCACACTGAAAGTAAAGCTGTTCTCCCTTTGCCTGCAAAAATCACATGCTCTTCCAGACAGCAAATTGTTTTTCCGACAAAGCCACCCGGCATGTTGCTGCATTGTTGCCCTTTGCAAACAGTCCATCATGAGTCTGTGAGAACTCTGCAAATCTCCTGCAAAAATTCTGTTTTAAAGTGTTTGTGTGTAACCTGCTCTAACAAATATTTCCCAATTTATCTCCCAAACACCTCTATATGCTCTGTCACACAACGCAAATGGAACATTGACAAACCTCCACTACTTGCTGGAAAGCAAGATATTGAAACAACGGGCTCTCTAAATCAGAAAAAAAAGCAATCAGGTCTGTGCAGCAGTACTGTGTGTGTAAATAGGTTGCATGCAAATGTCTTACAAATGCATGTACATCATGTTGAACCCTCAGTTTGATAGTTTATTTCAGTGAGATGAACATGTTTCCCATTAAACAGTAATACTCATTATCAATCCAATGGATGGTTAGATTTAAAAAGAGGCAGAGCAATTTGTCTTTACAGTTTATCTACATACGAGGTATTGTACAACGTCTTCAGCTGCTAACACAGATAAACCCAGAAAGAAAAGATCCTTCGGGAAAAGATGCCTGGAAAGTTAGGATTATACCAGCCCCTCTGAGACTTTAATGGTACCAGCCAGGAGTTTTTCCCCATTTCAATTGTACGTCCAATTAACATCCCAATATTAATACATAAAAGTGCTGGAGAAACTCAGCAAGTCCTGCAGTGTCCATAGGAGGTAAAGATATAAAACCAATTTTTCAGACCTAGGCCCTTTGTCAAGGTATGAGTCCTCCAAGAGACACTGAGCTTTAAATTAATTTTTTTTGTAAATTGAGGCATACAGTGCACAGTTGGCAGAGCACAACACATTTACAGGGCCAGCGATCAGGACCGGGGTTAGAATTTGTTAAATGTTTGTACGTTCTTCCTGGGTTTCCTCTGGGGGATCTCCGGTTTCCTCTCACCGTTTGAAATATATCGGGGTGTGTCAGTTAATTGGATGTAAATTGGATGGCACAGACTCGTGGGCCAAAAGGTTATTGAGCTATATGTCTAAATTAAAAATTTTAAAAACTAGATGAGCAATAAACAGGCCTTTTGCCTCACAGGCCCATGCTTGCTGCCCAATTATACCCAAATGACCTGCACAGTTTTGTACTGTGGGAGGAAACTGGAGCCCCTGGAGGAAACCCACAGAGACACGAGGTGAAGGTACAGACACCTTACAGGTTGGCGGTGTAAGAGTTGCGCGAACTGCAAAGCTAGCCGTGAGTTTCTTCAGCATTTATGTGAATCAATTACAATCAGTATCCACAGACTTCCTTCTTTAACTAATATCTGAATAGATTTCACATTTTTTCACATTCCATCCTTATCCAATAAACCCATTGAATTTGAAGGGAGTGGGAAATAAACAAGTTCTTTGCACCTTTGCCTCTACTGCAACCAACATAGGTCCTGATCCCTACTGGACCCAGCTCCAGCCACACATCTGGACCATAATCTACCTCCAACACATGACCTCCAACCCTGGCCCCTATCCTGTTTATCATCGGGCCCCGAAATCACAGTCTGGGCCAAGGAGTGAGCCAGATATTGAACTATCTTAGCGATTGGATTCCAGATGGCCGGAGTTATGCGCTTCTTCCTGCAGCTAAGTCGGACATCTTCAATATAACGGAAGGTTTTCGCAGGTAAAACACCGAACATTTTTCAGCACCTTGTGGGTCCTTCGACCCAAGATGAGGTGCTGACCTGTGAAACGAAAACACACTGAAATGCTGGAGGAACTCAGCTGATTATTTCAGAGTCCGTAGGAGACAAAGATATATTGCCGACGTTTCAGGCCTGAGCCCTCCTTCGAGGAATAGGCCAGAAGCAGGAAATCTCAGAATGCTGGCTGGGGGAGGATTTCAGACCAGCCAAATGGATATGATAAAGGATGATTTCCTGCTTCTGGCTCATTCTGCTTGAAGAAGGGCACAGGCCAGAAATGTTGGCAATATTGCTTTGTGTCTTTTAGATGCTGAAAGACTGGCTGAGCTCCTCCAGCACTCCGGTATATTTTTATTACAATCACAGCATCTGCAGACTTTAGAGTTTCACGCCGACCTACGTAAATCTCTTCCACATCTATCCTATCCTTCCCTACCTCACACCCATAACACTCAATAGTTTTTGCACTCGTGTGTCTGTCTAAGAATCAGTGGCATCACTAGGGTTGGTGTGCAACCCCCCCCCCCTCCCCCGCCACCGGATTGAGTTTTCGAGTGTACGCAGCGTAGAAGAAGCAGGTGTGCGTTTCTTGTATGTCGGGTGCCACTGGGCAGGAAGGGTCCGGGAAGGGAGGATGGGCTCTGACCGGAACGCATTAGAAGGTTCAAAAAATAAATTAGCTTAAGTTTTATCCTTGTAGGTATATTGATACATGTAAGCTGGGCTCGTGAAGAAAATGTTTTGGTTGCGAAAACTAATTATAGTGATATTTTTATTAAAAAAATAATACATTTCCACTGAAACACTGCAGAAATATTTTATAGGCAGTCATTTTGATGTCACTCCCCCTGATGGTGTCACCTGGTGCATTCTGAACCCAACTGCAGCCCCCCCCCCAGTTATACCAGTGCAAGGAGCATTTTGTCCCAGCCTCCACTACCCCCCACTGCAAAGGTTTCCAAGCACCAACCACTCACTCTCTGTTTGAAAGCCCTACCTCTGACATTTCCTCTAAACTTTGCTCCACTCACCTTAAACAGATGTTCCCTGCTGTTTTCTATTTTAAGCCCACAAAACGAGTCCCCTGGCCAATGAAGGCCGGCACATCATACGCGTTCTTAATCCCCCCCCCCTCAAAATGGTAGCTTTGGGGATCCAAGGAATGAATTGGAGTTGGAGGTCAGCAGTGAGGACGGAGCTGGAGATGGCTTTCAGGACCAGGTATGCGACTGGGGCGGGAGACCCGATGCGGAACACCGGGGGAGGGGGGGGGCGGGTCAGGAACCTGGGTCCGTAGCTCTTGGGCATCTCCCACTTCCTTTGAATGATGGCCGCTCTGTAGACTTGGCAGATGATTCCCCAGCAGGGAGCAGCACTGGGATGCATGAGTGATAATTCACCATTCATCATCTGATAAGCCTTCTCCAGATGAGAACTCAATGGAACAGGTGCATTTCATGTTATTTACTGTGAGGCGTTAAGCCTTGTGATTATTCTCTGTGTGATGCCTACCCTCCTGCTGGGAGACGCTTGAAGCCTAAAACTTAACAACTATTATTTCTCTATGCAAGTATGAGACTATTTGTTTAGATTCAGAACTGTGGTCAACAATAATTACTTCTACTTTGTGCTCATGAAGAGGTTTATCGTATGAAGGATATGAGTGAATATTTGACTTTTTTCATGTCAGATTTCAATCAAATTTCTTCTTTAAGTACAATCAATCTTGGGATAAATCCGACAAACTCTTTTGATTAATGTCTTAAGAATCAATCTGGCCGAGATTAATCATTTTTTGGATATGGCAATGAAAGCTCTCAGTTAGAAATAAAAACCACCTGGAGATAATTGTGGCTTACTTTCTCTTGAATCAGGTGTGGACTCCCCTCTCCTCTCTATTAGAACTGGTTTGATATCTGAAGCAAAGATTTCAAGCTGACAAAATTTTCAAGTTAACGCAGAGGGGGATAAAGATGGTCCACGCGCATAAAGAGAGAAAGTTATACAGTAAAACCCTTGGTGTCTGGTCCGTTTGGGGATAAGTAGATGCTGGATAAGTGAATTTGTTGGTTGATTGAGATTGTGTGTTGCATGGATTGATGAACTGACCATGTGGGTGGTGCTGATTTTAAAGTTTACTCTTTTTTAACCTATTTATTTTCTGCAATTTTTTGCCAGTTGCATGAGGCTGATGCTTGCTTGAATTCAGGATTTAATGGGATTTTACTCTATATTCAGGGGCAGGAGGGTGACAGGATGGTACAGTTTGTGGAGCTGCTATCTCAGTGTAGCGACTACTTTCTATTGTAGTTGCTTGGATGCTAAGAGAATATTGTTGTCTATGACTCGTTCAAACAAATTTTACAAGTCAAGTTGAGTTTTCTAAAGTTTATTAAATGATATAAAATGTGGTTAGCATTATTATAACTTGTTCAATGGTCAATGCCATCCATTCCACAGAACAAAAAAAAACCCCTAAAATCTTATCTCCCAGGCAAGCAGAGAAAATTGCTTATGACCCTAAATTGTGCGCGGAGACAGCATAAAATATGTTAAGCAAAAAGCCACAAACAGACAGGTGGTGAGCATTAAACACATTTTAACCCCATACACTCAGAGAAACAATGATCCAGGTTCAATCCTTACCTTAGGTGTTGTTAGTGTTTGGTTTGTCTCTTGTTCCAATGACCCCCTCCCACCCCACCGTAGGTTTCCTCTCTTTTCTCCTGTTTCCCTCCTATGGCTAAAGATTTTGCTGTTGTTAATCGGCCATGATAAAATGTTCCAAGTGTATCGGTGACCAATGGACATGGGAATGTGGGGAGAAGAGAACAGGATTAGTGCAAGTGGTCACATGATCATTGGCGACACACAGGAGATGGCAGATGCTGGAGTTGGAGGCTGAGTACAATCTTCTGTGGAACTCAGTGGGTGGAGGAGCATCAGTGGGGGAAAAAGAGTGGTCAACATTTCAGGCCAGAACCCTTCATTATGACTTGATCAAGCCAAGAATTTCAACCATTGTTTTTCCTCTCACTGCTGTTGCTTGACCCATTGAGTTCTTCTGAAGATTGCATTGTGTTTGATAGTTGGCATAGATTTGATGGGCCAACGGGCCCTGCTGTAGGTTCAAGCTGTGATCCAAAAGCTAGAATCCATTACTGAGTTGCCCAGATGGATGGCAAATTAAATGCATTGCAAGGAAATAATGGAGATTAGGGGACCTGTATAAAGAGTGATGATTCCAATATTGCCAACTTCCATATCATTATTCAGGTGCAAAGTTTGATCTGGGAAAGGCGATTCACCAATCACCTGGAGCTTTATCAACCCTCAAAAAGCTTGGAGTTAAACAAGGAGGTCTGAAGACGGTGTGAATACATGAAGCTCACCAGGTCATGATGGCAAAGATACGGAACCTACATGGAGGCTGGTTCAATAGGGACTTTTAAAAGACTTTTAGATAGGCACATGGATCGAAGAAAAATAGTGGGTTAAGAGTGTGAGATGGGAATGAATTAGATTTTTAATTTTTAAAATAAGCCTAGACTGGGTCTTATACATTGGAGTGTAGAAGGTTGAGGGGAGATTTGATAGAGGTATACAAAATTATGAGGGGGATACATAGAGTAGATGTGAATAGGCTCTTCCCCTTGAGGGTAGGTGAGATTGGAATGAGGGGTCATGAGTTAAGGGTTAGGGGGCAAAACTTTAGAAGTAACATACGAGGAAGCTTCTTCATTCATAGAGTGGTGACAGAGTGGAATGGCCTTCCAGAAGAGGTGTTTGCAGCAGGGTCAATTTTGTCATTTAAGAGAAGATTGGATGAGTACATGGATGTGAGGGGTTTGGAGGGTAATGGGCAGGGAGCAGGTAGGTTGGACTAGTGGAGTGAACTTCAATCGGTGTGGACTTGAGTGGCCAAGATGGCCTGTTTCCATGCTGTACTTGTTATATGGTTATATATACAGCACAGTAACAGGCCAATTCAGCCCATGAGTCCATGCTATCCAATTTACACCCAATTCACCTACACCCCTGATATATTTTGAACAGTGGAAGGAAACAGGAGTCCCCAGGGAACACCTACACAGACATGAGGAGAACTCTTTACAGACATTGCGGGATTTGAACCCCCGACCTGATCGCTGGCACTGTAAAGGCGCTGTGCTAACCAAAATTTTTAAAAGATAAATTTGATTGTTGTGGACTAGCTTTACATCGGTCGCCACAACATCCATGGCCTGAAATAATTTGATTGCTCTTCCACGGAGCTTGCACAGATTCAATGGGCCTGATGGCTTCTTCTGCGCTGCATCAATGTAAGATTCTGTGATTATAAATCAAGCAAGTATTCTCACTTAAGAAGAACCACCAACCTGCAGATTTTCACAGCACGGCAGAGTGGTGGAAGTCTTATTCTTGCAAGAATACAAGAATGAGAGGGAACTGAATGTTTCTTTGAAGATATTAAGAACTCGCTGGCCTTGTGAATTAGTAAGAGTGAAATTCCCTCCCTCTTACCTATCTTGTGGTATTTCACTCTCACTTCCTGACACTAAAGAGTACTTCGCTTATTCTGATTCTACACTTCAGAACAGGTTTAATTATAGCAAACTGAAACGGACAGAAAACAAAAGGTGAGAACTCAAAAGTTCTATTAATATTAGCTCTGCATTCATATCATCCAATTTATTCATGATTTATTGCAGCCTCCTGAATATAATGTGTTTTTTTGTAGAAAACGAAGAAATCTATGCAACCTTAGAACCAAAATAATTTTCTCCTGCTTTCTCCGTAGTCGCTCACTGTTGTTTGTGAAAGGAGTCTGTGGGGTTTTGGTGTGTGTACACTGCAAACAAACTTTGAACCTATAGCTTTTATTTAGTAACCTCGGCATTTAATTGAAGGGCCTGTCAATCTGATTTACACTGGAAACTCCTGCTCTTCCTCAGAAACATCTTCGTCAAGCCAACACCCACCGTGGTCCAGCATAATGGGCATATTGCAAGGTGGTCTTGGTAAAAAGCCAAACCAGCCCCGCCAGTGAGCCCATCAAGAAATTCAAACAATGGCATGCAGTTTTGGTCACCTAACTGCAGGACAGGTAAGATTGAAAGAGCAGAGAGAAGATGCTACAAAGATATTTCAGTGACTGGAGGAACGGAATTAAAGGGAAAGATTAAACAGGTAGGCCTTTATTCCTTGGACCATCAGAGAATGAGGGGAGATTTCATAGTTATGTAAAATTATGATGTGTTTTCTTTGGCTTGGCTTCGCGGACGAAGATTTATGGAGGGGGTAAAAGTCCACGTCAGCTGCAGGCTCGTTTGTGGCTGACCAGTCCGATGCGGGACAGGCAGACACGGTTGCAGCGGCTGCAGGGGAAAATTGGTTGGTTGGGGTTGGGTGTTGGGTTTTTCCTCCTTTTCCTTTTGTCAGTGAGGTGGGCTCTGCGGTCTTCTTCAAAGGAGGTTGCTGCCCGCCAAATTGTGAGGCGCCAAGATGCACGGTTTGAGGCGATATCAGCCCACTGGTGGTGGTCAATGTGTACAGACAAAGTAAATGCAGGCTTTTTCCACTGATGTTAGGTGATGCAATAACTCGAGGAAATTGGTTAAGAGGAAAAGGGGAAATGTTTAAAGGGAATATTAGAACCATAGGAGATTACAGCACAGAAAACAGGCCTTTCAGTCCTTCTAGTCTTGTGCTGAACCATTATTCTGCCTAGTCACATGGACCTGAACCCAGTCCATATCCGTCCATACCATCTATGTATCTGCCCAAATGTTACTTACGTTTTAAAATTGTATCCACCACTTCAGCTGACAGCTCGTTCCACACTCCCACTACTTTCTGTGTGTAGAAGTTCACCCTAACGTTCCCTCAAAACTTTTCCCCTTTCACCCTTAACCCATAACCTCTGTTTTGTATCTCACCAAACCCTGGTGGAGAAAACCTGGCTGCATTTACTCTGCTCTTAGCTCGCCTAATTATGTTTACCTCTAGCAAATCTCCCTCGATTCTTCAACATTCTAGGGAATAAAGTTTAATCTTTCCTTGTAACTCAGTACCTGAAGTCCCGGCAACATTCTGGTAAATCTTATCTGCACTCTTCCTATCTTTTTTATATCTTTCCTGTAGTTATGTACCAAAATGGCATGCAATACTCTAAATTTACCCTCACCAATGTCTTATACAACTTTACCATTACATTCCAACTCCTATATTCAAAATGTTGAATTCTGAAGACTTAAATCGGTACAGACTAGAGGGGCCAAGATGGCCTGATTCTGTGCTGTGATTGTTATATGGTTATAATATGCCAAAAGGTCTCAACAATCTTATCTACCTATGACACTGCTTTCGGAGGGAACTTCTTCATGCAGAGAGGGGTGGAGAAACTCAGCAGGTCATGCAGCATTCCTTATGTTGTAAAGATACGTCACCAAAGTTTTGGGCCTGGGCCCTTCGTCAAAATATGAGCAAAGAGTAGGCAGGTGCTTGAATAAAATGGTGGAGGTTTGGCCAGAGGTAGGAGAACAAGCCCATGGGCTAGAACTAATAGGTGGATATGGGAAAGAGGACAGAAGGCAAATAAGCTGGGAAGTGATAGTGGGGAGCTGGAAGCAAGGAGACAGAGGGAAAGGGAAAGAGAAAGAGAGAGAGACAGAGGTGGGGATCCAACGAAAAGCTGAGAGTCGATGTTAATCCCATCTGCTTGAAGGACCCACAGATGGAATATGAGGTGTTGTTCCTCCAATTTTCGGGTGGTTTCAGTTTGGCACTTCATTAGGCCATGGACAGACATGTTGACTCGGGAGTGGGGCGAGGAATTGAAATAGTTAGCCACTAGAAGATCCCGGCTATTGCAGCGGACAGAGTATCGCTCGTAGCCTCCAATCTAGGCAACACCCTGGTAAAGTATTCTGCTCTCTTCCCAAAGGCTCCACATCCTTCCAAAAGTGAGCAGATTTACACACAACACTGCAAGTGCGACCTAACCCAAGTTTTATGTGTGCAAGACATCGCTGGCATCAATCATACTCAAAGGAGACTCGCAGAACTTTGAGCATAGAATTGTACAGCCCAGGAACAGACTCTTTCGCTCATGATTATTTTTAGACATGCAGCGCCAGAACAAGACCTTTCAGCCCATGAGTCCATGCTGCCCAATTACACCTAATTGCCCCATAACCCTGGTACATTTTGAACAGTGGGATAAAACTGGAGCACCCGGAGAAAGCCCAAGCTGACACAAGGAGAACATACAAACTACTAACTTCGAACCCCAATCACTGGCGATGCAACAGTGTTGCATTAACCGTTATACTAATCACGGCATCCGATGTCTGTGCTGACCAAGATGACATTATAATGAGCGCATCTACCCACATGTGGTCCTCGTCACTTGATTGCCTCATGTTGTTTTCCCCACTGAGTTCCTCCAGCAGATTGCTTTTTTTGTTCCAGACTCTCGCATCTTCCTCCGTTCCTTTCCTGCACGTGACTCCAAGTGCTTGTTGAACCTTTTACATTTTCAATGTGTGAAAAAAAATCCTGCACTGAAACAGCACCTTTCAAAGTTTGTTTCAATGCAAATGCAGCGAATGAAGTCCACATTGCATTGATGTTACTCATTGAGGTCTGGAAACAGACCCGACAACCCACTTGCCCATGCTAATCAGAATGCCTACCTGAGCTAGTCCTATTTGCCTGCATTAGATCTATATAACTCTAGATTCCTTATACGGTAAAAACCCTGGTATCCAGAATTTAAACAACCGGCAGCTTCAAGCAACTGGCAAAAGAAAAAAAATAAATAAAGGAAAGTAAATAAATAAATGAAATTATAATAAACTGTTTATTCTGAATGCAGATGTATTAGACATTGTAGGAGTAACTGTCAAGCAACCATAAAATACACTTATCCGGCATCTATCCATCCCCATAGGCGCTGGATACCAGAGGTTTTATTGTACATGCCTTTTAATTTGCCTCTCTGACAGCTCCTTCCACATAACCATTGTGTGAAGACGATGTCTTCTCAACACCTTTTTTTATCCACGCACAGACCACCTTACGTAATCCCTTACTAACTAAGGGCATCTTTGACATCCTATGCCATACCTACTCTGTGGTTAGAAAGGGATTACGTAAGGTGGTCTGTGAGTGGAATAAAAAAGGTTGAGGACCACTGCCCTAAATGGATGCCCTCAATTTTTAGATTCATCTACCTTAGGATAAAGGCTTTGTCTAGTGAACTTCATAATTTTGTATATCTCTATCAGACCCTCTCTTACCGTAAGGGAAAAAAAAATTATTTGTTTTACTGCTCCATGACCAAGTCTCTTCGAGCTGTGTTTCTCTTTCACTGGCATCTATTTTCTTGTGTTCTTGTGCGAATTACTAAGCTAGATTTTGATCTTTAGTCTATATGTGTTCGGTATCTCCCAGCGAGAGAGCCATGGAAAGCAACAAATGTTTACTATGCACATGCATTCAATTTCCCCCACCATATACGTGCAGAATTCCAGTAACATTAATGATCCATGCACTGAGCTAAACCTGCCCCATTGCCAGAAGGGAAGGAAGAATTGACAAGACAAAGGGTTGAATGCAAAGCAGCAAGCATATGTGCCTTTAATTACATAGCTAAAATTTAATTACTCCACTTGTAATTGCATAACTGAAATAAATCCCATGACGTCTGAGGCAGCAAATCAATCCAGTTCAATTTGTTGAACCTGTTTTCTGCATATCTTGTATTTTGCTCCACAATTTGCAAAACTATTTCCATAAAGGGCAGCTCGGTTAACATAGCTGTTACAGTGCCTACGATCGTGACCTGGGTTCGAATCCCACGTTTTCTGTAAGGAGTTTGTACGTTCTCCCCATCTCCACTTGGGTCTCTTCTGGATGTTCTGGTTTCCTCCTATCCTTCCCAATGTAGTAGGTCAATTGGGTGCATTTAGGTGGCCCAAAATGGCCTTATTACTCCACTGGATGTTTAAATTGAAAAATAAATCTGATGATGTAGATAAACAAGGATTAATGGTTATGTGGAGAACACCGGCTACGGTTAAGCTGACAACTATTACTACCTCAGAAGCCTGAGGATATTCGCCATGTCCCTCAACTGCAGTAAAATCTCTATTATCCGGAATTCAAGCAACCGGCAGCCGGCCAAAACAAAAAACTGTGGAAAATAAATGGGTAAAAAATACGCACGTTTAAAATTGGCGTGCCTTGCTATTAATTCTCCATTCATGCAACACACAGTCTTAAGCAACCAGGAAATTCACTTATTCAGCATTAACCAATCCTCATAGGTGCCAGATGCCAGGGGTTTTACTATTCTTTGAAGCATTTATCAAAATGATCCTCTCACAACACCTCACTGTGTGGTACAGCAACTGCTCCATGAGTTTTGAGAAACTTCAACTAATAACTCAGGTCATTGAGACCCATTGTCTTATCGGCCCTTGTACCTCTTCCTCAAGATGGTGATTATTTCATGCTGTTGGGTGTCTCTTGAGAGATTTGAAGTGTCCATCATGAAGAAGATTGACTCAAAGCATCTGGCATTCCCTTACTTTCCAATATTAATTCCTCAGTTTCCCCCTCAAGGAGTTAAATACTTTCTCTTTCATGCTTTAAGTTTTCGTTTCAATTTTAAGTGTCAGTTTTTCACAAAATACCTGATACAGTGAGAGGGATTCTTCTGTGAGTTGACCACCAGGTTATCTTTAACATTCATCTAGCTGTGTAAAGAGCTCAATTGCAGAGCATAGGATTGCGATAAAAATGAGCACCAAGCAAAGGGAGTATGGTCGCAATGTTGTGGGGTTCATTCAGGAGTCTGGTGGCTGAAAGGGAAGAATAGTCTGCATCCTTATGCTTTCTCCCCAATGGGAGGAGAAAGGGAAGAATAGTCTGCATCCTTATGTTTTCTCCCCAATGGGAGGAGAATGGGAAGAATAGTCTGCATCCTTATGCTTTCTCCCCAATGGGAGGAGGGAGAGGAGAGTGGGCCTAGGATGTGATGGGTCCTTCACTAGGCAGCAGGAGGTGTAGATGGAGTCCACAGAGGGGAGGAACATTTTTGTTAAGTACTGAGCTGCATTCACCAGCTTCTGAAGGTTCTTCCAACCTTGAACAGAGCAGCTCTGATGCCTCCAGCAGCTCTGCTATTGATGGTGCCCCTGTAGAACCCGCTGAAAGACAAGGGGGGTGTGCTGAACTTCCTTAGTTTTCGAAGAAAGTTTCAGTGTTGGTGACGTGATTGTCTCAGCCAAGGTCACTGGAGAATTTTACGTGGCGAGGGGCATGGACTCTTCCCCTCTTGATGAGGCCAATGATCATCTCATTCAGGTTGAGAGAGAGGATGTTATCTTGGCATTATCCAACCAGACCTTCAATCTCTCTCTCCAACATTCAGTTTTATTGCTATTTGATGTCCAGGCCATTAGTGTGGTGTCATCTGCAAGTTTGAAGATGGAGGCTAACCTCTGCCTCTTATAGAAACTTTTGTTGTTTGTTTTGATACTACTGGACAGTTTTTATCCCACAATCAATTTTCTCCATCCTTGTTAACTTTTTAGTCTCTTGCTACTGGTTTTTAACCAAGTTCCCAGTCCTCTGTTCTACTGCAAATTCTTAATACGCCAGAGAAACTCAGCAGGTCATGCAACTTCTCTGGGAAGAAGAGTAGCCAGCAGTGTGGCCTTGTGCCTTTTGTCAAGCAGGTATAAGCAAAACCAGGCTGGCAACTGAATAAAAGGTTGGGGGAGGAGGAGAGGAGGAAGGAAGGGGCAGGGGAGGGGCACAGGTCAACAGGACAAAGGTGGATACAGGCAGGAGGGCAGAAGAGAAAAAAAAAATGAAAAGTGGAAGGGAAAGGCGTGGGGAGCTGGAGACAAGGAGATAAGGAAAGAGTGCATCTGTTTTGACTGACCCCTGATGAAGGGTGCAGGCCTGTAACATTGGTTACCCTTTACTTCTTATGGATGCCACGTGACCTGCTGAATTTGTTATGTACTCGAACCCAGTACCTGCTCACTTTCTTGTTTAACTGCAAGACCATTCTACTTTGTCATCATATTTCGTGTGACATGTTACGGTGCCAGCGACCTGGGTTCAAATCTGGTGCTGTCTGTAGGAGTTTGTATGTTCTCCCCGTGTCTGCATGGGCTTTCCCTGGGTAATCTGGTTTCATCCAACCTTCCAAAGACATACAGGGGTTGTAGGTTAATTAGGGTGTGTTTGGACGGTATGGGTTTAAATGGCTGGAATCAGCTCCTGCCGTGCTGTTTGCAATTATTTTTAATTTAATGTTCTAATCTTCAGATTAGTATTTTCCTTGGCTTCTTTTGTTAATCACGGAGTGCCCATCTTTACCCTGGGATCCTGCTTTCTAATTAGAATCAATTATGACTGCTACTTAAACATGTGGTGCTGCTCTTGTTTTGAGCCTTGATCTGTAACCGTCCACTCAGATTACTTGAAAGTTCAAAATTCTAACAATCAAATTTATTGCTGGAGAATATTCATGACTCCACATACAATACTGAGACTCTTTTTCTTTGGAGCAGGTAGAACTTCTACTTATCGGTAATAGAAAATTGTACTCAAGATAAAGATATGTATGCCAAAGAGAGAAACAAAGGAAGAAATATAAACAAACTGGCTGTGCAAATGCAAAAAAAAATCTCAGTGACAAATAATCTGCAAAGTCTGATTGAGTTTGTGTTTTGGAAGTCTGATGGTGGAGAGGTGGCAACAGTTCTTGAACCTGGTAGTATGAGTCCTGTGGCACCTGTACCTCTTTCCTGATGGCAACAGCGAGAGCAGAGAACGCCCTGGGTGGTATGGATCCTCGATGATTACCGCTGCTCTCCAACGGCAGTGTTCACCTGTAGATGTTTTTGATGGCGGGGAGAGTTTTGCCTGTGATTGACTGGGCTGTGCCCATTGCCTTTTGCAGGGCTTTCCGGTCAGGGGTATTGAAGCGCCCCCCCCCCACCCCCAACCCCCCACATCAGGTGGTGAGGCTGCCGGTCAGCACCATTTCCTCTGCACATCTGTAGAAGTTTGCCAAGGTTTCCGGTGATACACCAAACCTCCGCCAATGCCCGAGGCAGTAGAGGCCGCTGGCGTGCTTCTTTCACCATGACATTAGTATGATAGGTCCAGGAAAGCTCCTTCAACGGTGTTAACCCGAGCTTCATACTGCTGCAATTGCCCTTATTTAAGTTGAGGACAAGAGTTATGGACCCAGATATTCAGCCTCAAACTGTGTGCGAAATTCTACCGGATTGTGAGCACTAATGATCCTTGACCATAACATCTTTCATTAATCCTACCTCAGTACACACGCTGAAATAGCCTGTGAAAATACATTTTTAAAAAAAACTGCAGTTAGTGCACGAAACAAAGTGATGTTTGAATCAGGCAGACAGATTATTTTTGTGACCCTGGTTCGTTAGAGTTAGGGACTAATGGCACTAATCTGCAATTATTTTTTTAATGTAATTCATAGCAATTTTAGCACCTGTGATGTTACTGCAAAGCAACACATTTTCTGATATGATCCTGACCACAAAATCTGATTCTAATTCTGGTTCTTTTCTTATCTAGTGATATTGCACAGAAACAGGCCCCTCTGGCCCAAGAGCCCGTGCCACCCAAATACGTGACTAACTATCCTAATGACCCCGTACATCTTTGGAACGTGGGATTAAACCGGAGCACCAGGACGAAACCTACGTGGACACGGCAAACTCCTTAAAGAC
Organism: Narcine bancroftii; assembly: GCF_036971445.1. NCBI lineage: Eukaryota > Metazoa > Chordata > Chondrichthyes > Torpediniformes > Narcinidae > Narcine > Narcine bancroftii. The sequence goes on from NC_091469.1 coordinate 147,720,547, forward strand.
TCGAACCGGGGTCAGCAGCGCAGCAATGGCATTAGGCTAACAACTGCATTCACCGTGCCGTCCTAATCAATGCACGCACGAGCATCTCAGAATTGAGCTCAGCTCTGACAGTCATCCCTTGCATTTAATATCACTGATGAGTCAGTCCTTTAAGGGTTAGTAACCTGTGTCAATGTAGATATTTGACTCGTGAATAATAATCGCAAAATCTTTCTGCCTTGTCAGCTCGTAGCTCGCTCCAGCTCCCAGTCAAAACTGGTGCCCGGCAGCATAATTTTCATGTACTGTGACCCATTATTGTTAAAAACTTCGCAGATCAAGGTCAACCAGAGGGTTTGGAGTGTAAATATCAAAATCATCCTCGTGTGGGCTGCTGGCGACTGGCAGTTGAGGGATTCGCTCTGGGCTGCAGACTAATGGTTCAAGACTGGCTGAAGGGGTACCAGGGTATTGGAACCGGGATGCAAGAGGGTACTGAGAGCGTTGAAGGTTTCCGGTTCGTTTGGATCTGGATCTCGGGTTGCCGAGGGTTTTGACTGGACCCTGTGTGGCTACAGAGGCTGCGAATCCACGGACACTCGGTGACTCTGGGGGGTGGGGTGGGGACGACGGCTCTCTTTTGCTTCTCTTTCTCTGACAGTAAGAGGCGCTTCAGGCAATTCCTGCCAGTGGTGAATCTGTCTGCCTTACGGGAGACAGAAACAAATTCTGTGTAATATTGCACTATTTTTATTAAATGACAATTAGTTGAATCTTGGATCTTGAGTTGGCTCCAGAGACCCAAATTTAATCCTGACATCCACTTTAATGTTTATATGTTCCCGATGCGAATATATAAGTCTCCCTTAGATACTCTGGCTTCCTCTAACATCCCAATGACATGTGCATTGCTGGGCTAATTGGCTAATTGGCCACTGTGTAGCAACCGCTTCGGCAGCGCTACTGAATAATGAGACATCTACAAGTACGAGGGTGAAACCAAGACTGACATTATTGTTTTGATTTGACATGTTTCCCCGTTGGAAACACCCACTTCTGGTGATGTTTTCACCAGCTTCCGCCGCCACCGCGTCAGTGTGCCACTCGTCCGCCGACAGCCCGTTATGCAGAAGTGGAGGGCTCCTTAGTTTGCACGTGCCACTAAACATGGGCTCCTCGTCGGCAGTGAAGGGAGGCCCACACTATCTTGGAATGGCTGCTACTTGTGGCGATTCAGCCCATTCACCCACGTGGTCGCTTGGCCTACCACCCCCCCCCACCCGCCCCAGAATCTCCGCCACTTCCTGAGCAGTCTGACTCACGGTCTCTGGGCAGTCTACCTCTGTGTCTGACCTGGGGGTCCAGGGCCGGCAGCTCGGAGTTCAGGTGCGCATCTTTGAGGCAGTCAACTATTAATCTGTCCAATGTCCAATGTGAGCACAACACCATCTCTCCGCAGTACCTTGAAATGACAATAGGGGCATTCCTTATTACCTTCTGTGTATGAAGACCTAGTGGGTGAACTGCAGGTCTGCTGGATCATGGCTGAATGGTGAGCCATGCTGGGAAGGTGGCAGGGGTGGGGTTAGTTCATCCGCTTGTGCTCTCAACTTGCGTTAGATGTCTAAATCGCTGAGCTGTGGGCTGGGTCGATGCTGGCAGGTCCTCTTTCAGTGCTGTAAGGATTCCAAGCAGTACCCATGGGAGCTCATCCATCCAATTCAGTCCAGTCACTCAGGCTTTTAAGGCGGCCTTCAGGAGGCTGTGGAACCATTTGACTAGTCTGTTTGCTTGGGGATGGTAGGCCGTGGTGTGGTGGACCTGACTGCCGCAGAATTTCGCAAAGTTGGACTAGAGGGAGGAAATGAACTGCGCTCCATGGTCCGATGTAATGTGGGTTGGGACTCCAAAACTTGCGACCCAGATGCATGTCTCCATGTTGCACGTCGTCATGGGTATCGCCTCCAGACAGCGAATGAATCTGTCGGTGGTCATGAACAGATAACTCATACCCTGGCTCACTGGAGAGGGCCAACGATGTTGACGTGGACATGTTTGAACCTGTGTTGTGCTGGCTCAAAAGTCTGTAGGTAGGATTTAGTGAGCCGGTGTAAATTGGCATGCTGGCTCTGTAAGCTGGTTCAGGCCCACAGGGTAATGTCTTGGCAGAGTCCATGCCACACAGACTTGTCTGACAGCAGGTGGACTGTGGACCTTATGGAGGGGTGAGACAAACCATGGATCTGGTCGAAAACCAGCCATTGCCAGGTCGCAGATAAGATGAGTACCCGGTGGAGATGTCGCACAGAAGGGACCGTTGACCTAGTGAGGGCTGGCGATGGCCATCCTGTATGCCTGGAGGTCTGCATCCTCCCTCTGGCCCTTGGCGAGCTGGACTACATCGAGTTACCCAAGGTTGTGGTGATTGTGGACCTGGACAGTGCATTGGCCACTATGTTGGCGATGTGGCAGATATCTGTGGTATACTCTAATATGTAGTGGAGGTGCCGTTGTTGTCTTTCCAACCACAGGACCAAAACCTTGTTCAGTGCATAAGTCAATGGTTTGTGGTCTGTGTGAGCACTCTCTCTTCTAGCATATAGTGGAAATGCCATATTGCCAGGTACAGGGCCAACAGTTTGCAGTCGAGTGCGCTGTATTTGAGCTCTGGTATTGGAAGGTGCTTACTGAGGAAAGTGAGGGGCCGCCAGTGCACATCGACCCATTGCTCCATCACCGCACCTACTGCTCTGTCTGAAGCTTCTGTTGTGAGAGCCAGGGGAGAGGTGGAGTTTGAGTGGGCCAGTATCGTGGCCCTCACTAGTGCTGACTTAGTGACGTGAAAAGCCTCCATGTCCTCCGGTGTCCATTGCAGCATCTTGTCTCCAAGCTTGATGAGTTTGAACAGTGGCTACATGAGGGTGGCTGCTCCTGGAAGGAAGCAATGGTAGAAGTTGACCATCACCAGGAACTCCTGCAGTCCTCTGGTTGTGCTCAGCTGAGGGAAATTCTGAATCGCCTCTCCCTTGTCGGGCAGTGGCTTGGCGACCTCTGGGGTGATGCGGGGCCTCATAAAGTCTATTGTTTGTAGCCCGAATTGCTGCAGTCTGTCGAACAAGAGGGTGAGTTGCGTCGTGGCTGGCAATGAGGATGTCATCTAGATAGACGAAGATGAAGTCGAGGTCCCTTCCAACCACATCCATTAGCTGTTGGAATGTCTGGGCCGCGTTTTTGAGTCCGAAGGGCATTCTCAGGAATTCGAAGAGACTGAAAGGTCTGATGATAGCCTTCATCGGAGTGTCGCTGGGTGTACCGGGATCTGCTGGTACCCCTTTACTAGGTCCACCTTAGAGAATATCCTGCACCCTTGTAGCCTCGTGGCAAAATCCTGGACTTGTGGAATGGGGTACCTGTCCGGGACCATCGCTTCGTTCAGTCATTGGTAGTCACCGCATGGATGCCAACAGCCAGAGTTCTTCTGCACCATATGGAATGGGGAGGCCCATGAGCTGTTGGAATGACAAACGATTCTCAACTCCTCCATGGCAGAGAACTCAGCCTTGGCTTGTTGGAGTTTGTCCTGTGGGAGATGCCGGGCTTAAGCATGGACTGGGGGGGGCCGGTGGTCTCTATGCGGTGTTCCACGCCATGTGGCGGGTTGAAGTCATGAAAGTTCAGGGCCAGTAAGGCTGGGTACTTGGCAGGTAAACAGGTGTACTTGTCTAGGTCCAGGGCATGGATTCCAAGCTGCAGAGTCAGGGGGAAAGACTGGAACGTGGTACCTTTCACTAACCGGCATCTTGTCACGTCCACCAGCAGTTCATGAGCTCATAGAAAATCTGCTCCGAGTAAAGCCTGTCCCACAGCCACGATGGTGCACTCTCACTGAAAAACAACGTCTGCAACGTGGATGATAACCAGGCAGTTTCCATAGCTGGGGATTGAGGACCCGTTGGCCACTAGCAAGGGGAGGACCTTGGTGTTGTTTCTCACCTCAAAGTACATGGGTGGGATGAGGCTGATTTCCATTCTCATGTTGATGAGGAAGTGTCTCTTTGTCCTATGGTCTCTGAGGTTCTGAGGTAGAGTAGGCCTTTCTGAGTGCAACTGTTGAGGGCACTATTGGCAACTGGCCTGCCCATTTGGCAGTGGGGTATGAGCATGGGGAGTGGGAGTGGGTGGGGGGGGGTTGCATCACCAGGCACTCCTGCTTCATTGGCAGTGGTAGAAACAGTACTCACTGTTCTTCTCTGTGCACCCATCGCATTGCTGTTGTGCTTCCGGCAGGTTGGTTGGGGTGGCAGTGCCGATTGCTTAGATCGGCTGCACATGGAGGGAGCTGTGCTCTGGCGTGCAGAACAGCCTGTCTCCCTCCTTGGGTATGATGGGCAGGACGCTGAAATCCATGTCCGAAACTGCTGAGGATACATGTACTGAGAGTTTTGAGAGGAGCAGGGCCTCAGGCACGAAACAGTCTGTGTGTCCATCTGCCAGGGCTACCATCTCATGCATTAGTTTAGAGGGATTTCTCTCGCCCAGGCCCTGCTTGTTGAGGATCCAGATGGCGCGCTCGTGCTGGCTGAGCTCTTGGGTGTCGAGGAGGAACCATTGAAACTGCTCGTACATACGGTCCATCAGTGGGTTTTCTATGAAGGAGCTTACTTTGGCAGCTGTGGCGGCGTCCAGGGGACTGACAACGTACATGTCAGAACTTGGTGTCCTCTAAAATAATTCCCCTGATATGGAACTGGGACTCAGTCAGCTGCAGCCAGTTCCTGGGCTGATTTGCCCAGAACGGCAGGAGATGCACATCCACCACGTTGGTCACAGATGCTGTGTCTGTGGATGTAGCTGGTTGCTGCCTTTTGCTGTGATCGATGCTGGTTCCAAAACTTTGGAACTGTCGGGGTTACCACTGTAGCGACTCCTGCAGCAGTGCTACTGAATAATGAGACGTCCACACAGTACGAGGGTGAAACCAAGACTAACTCTATTATTTTAATTCACTGCGTTGCTCCGTTGGAAATGTCCACTTCCGGTGATGTATCCGCCGGCTTCCAGAAGTGATGTCATCACATAATGGTGTCATACCTTAGCCGGTGGCCCTCTACGTGGAAATGGAGGGCTTCTTAGTTCGCATGTGGTGCTAAATGTGGGTTCCTTCTTGGCAGTGAAGGGAGGTCCGCGCCATCTTGGAATGGCCATTTGTTGTGGCGATTCGGCCTGTTCACCCGTGTGGTCACTCGGCCCGCTACAACTGTATATTTCCTAGTATGGAATCTGAGAATAATAGGTGAGGGTGAAAGGTCACAGGAATAACTAGTGATGAATGGGCTTACTCTATAAACCAGCATCGACAACAATGGAGTGACCTGCTAAGTTTCTCCAGCACTCTTGTGTATTCCAATAGCCCTTTTCACACTGTTTAACCAGTAGACTGACCATTCAGTAAATCATTTATGGAAGCTGTTTTTGCCTTTCACTTTCTCTGGGTCCTTTCACAAGGCATCCCCTAGGATAGGGGATTCTATCATCCATTGGTAACGTCTGAGTGATGCATCGAGTGATGGTGGACCTGCCATAAATCCTGATCAGAATTATGATTTTGTATTTAAATAAAATTAATTAGGCCTAATTATAACATAATTAAGCTTTATGTGCAACACATTATGAGCCCTTCAGCCCCTGTTATTGGGCTGACCTATATAAACATTTATAATTTTATAAAATACCGTGGGAAAGTACAATAAGTGCACAATTTATAAAGACCGTGGGAAAGAACAATGGCGGACCTGCCCTCCCAGAATTCTGTGCAGCTGAGAATGGGCTGTATGCATGCAGCAAACATGGAGGGGTTTCTCTGCCACAGGGAATTCTGAGAGGGCAGATCCACCATCTCTCTCTCTCTCTCTCTCTCTCTCGCTGCGACTTTCCCACAGTCCTTTAGACATTTATAAAAGTTTTTTAGGTTGGCAAAGTTTATAGCTTTGTTTTAATCTTTTGTTTCCTTCACATTCTTGCACTCATGCAAAAGTGTAATCAACGTGTCACTACTTTATACCTATCTAGCTAGTATCATCCCTGGTGACTGATGATGTCTACGTGTCAATTAAAAAGCTTTCACACTTGACCCTTAATGGATAGATTGGCCATCAATTACTGGGACAAGGTGCCAATTACTGTGGCAGGGCTATAGACTCAGCAAGCTGAGCAGCCTCCTTCTATGTCACGAGGAAGCATGAAAATGACACTCTTTCCCAGAGCACAAGGGGACAGCACGGTTAGTATAGCTGTTAGCGCACCAGCGACCTGGGTTCAAATCCAGTGCTGGCTGTAAGGACACTGTACGTTCTCCCTGTGTCGAAGTAGGTTTCCTCTGGGTTCCTCCCTCATTCCAAAGATGTACGGGGTTTGTACGTTAATTGGTCACATGGGTTTATGTGGGCTCATGGGCCGGAAGAGCCTGTTTCCATTCTGTAACTCTAAACAAATGTACAAAGTCTGGAGAGACACTGAGCCTGACTTGGTGCCCAATATGGGTGTTCACAAGTCAACAGCCCATATTGAGCTGAAACTGGTACTCATGTTAAAATGAGACCAATGCTATTTGTTTTTGGCTCTGCGAATGGTGGAAGGGAGATGGAGGGAAAAGGAAAGAGAGAGCGACAGATCGAGCAAAAATGAGACATAGGGAAAGATTGGGAGGGGGGAACGGCAAAGCAAAGCCAGAGAAGTCGACGTTAATGCCATCTGGTCAGAGGGTGCCCACACGGAGCGTGAGGTGCCATTCCTCCAATTTGCAGGAGGTATCATTTCCGTCAGGACACTGAGTGGGCAAGTGCAAACAGAAGGAATGTTCGGAATGTCAAGGAATTTTGAAATTACCTTCTGTCTGACATAAGGCATCAATGAGCCATCCCACGTTGTCTGTACGGAGCTAGTGTGTCCTCCCCGTGTCAGCGTGGGTTTTCCACGGGGGTTCTGGTTTCCTCCCACCTTTCAAAACATACCAGAGTTGTAGGTTAATTGGGTGTGACAGACTTGTGGACCATAATGGCCTGTTCCCGTGCTGTATGTCTAAATTAAAAAAAATAAATGAGTGTTGCCCAGCACCCCTTACAGTACGAGAGAAAGAGAAGCGAGAGAGCCTCTTCAGAGACACTGAACGTCCGTGAAGTTGCCTCTAGAGCTCTCGCAGCCTTTGCATTTGCACAGACTCCTCTTCGGTTCATCGGCAACTCGGGCTCAAGACCAAAACTTCCAATATGATCAGTGTTCAAAGCCTTTGGGAGCCCTTGTTGCCCTCAGCAGCCTCTTGACTCCTGGTTCTGATACCTGGTTCCCATGTCAGTCTCCAAGATTTTCTGTACTATTACATGACAATAATGGAATCTTGAATCTTGAGGCATAGCGCTGAAAGCAGAATATGTTGGAGCATATGAATATCAAGGAGATTGAGAGTTATCGATCAAGTACAATATTTAGTTTGATTTCGGCATCATGTTCGGCACAGATATTTAAACTTTTTTAAGTGTTGTTTACAACGCAGAAGAAGCTGATTCTGGCCATTGAGACCCACATCACCCAGTTACGTCAAAATGAGTTAAAACCCCGTATGTTTTTTTTGGGGGGGGGGTGGGATAATCACTCGTGGAAAACCCACACACATCACAAGGAGAAAATACAAACTCCTTAAAGCCAGTGGCGGATTTGAACCCAAGTCATCAGCGCTGTAATAATGTTGCTCTAACCACCATGTTAAATATGCTGCATGTGTTCCTGTTCTGTACTGTTCATGTTCCATATTACATGGCCCATAAGACATTGAGGTACATCCACAGTTTATCCGAAAGAAGTTGCACATTTTGTTTTATCTTCCACTTCTGCAACTCTCCTGCCATCTTTCTCTTCCCCATCTATCCTACGATTTTGTTTATTGTCTTGTGTAGCAACATGTAGTGAAGAGCTTTGTTTTGTGTGTTATCCAGGCAAGTCAATCTGTACATAATTCCAGCAGGTAATGCAGTAATAAAACAAAAGTGCAGGATGCAGTGTGAAACACAAAAGTCTGCAGATGCTGTGATCGATGTAGAAACAGGAAATTACTAGAGGAACTCAGCAGGCCTTGCAGCGTCCATAGGAGGTAAAGATATATTACTGGCGCTTCGGGCCTGGGCCTTCTTCAAGGTATAAGTACAAAGCAGGCAGGAGCCTGAATTAAAAGGCTGGGGATAAGTGAAGAATGGGCAGGAGGAGGACAGACCCACAGACAAAAGATATGAATTGGATATGGATAGAACATCCTGTAGGATGGAGGATTGATCAGGGAAGGAGGGTGTTTTTGGCTCTGTGAATGATGAGCTGGTGGAGAGAAGACAGAGGGAAAAGGAAAGAGAGAGAGAGAGAGAGACAGAGCTAGAGAAAATGAGATATGGGGAAAGACTGGGAGGGGGGTGGTAAACCAAAACCCGAGAAGTTGGCATTAAGACCATCTGGTTGGAGGGTGCCTAGGCAGAAGATGAGGTGTTCTACCTCCAATTTGCAGGTGGTCTCAGTCTGGCAGTGCATGAGATCCTGGACAGACATGTCATCAAGGGAATGGGGTGGCCACTGGGAGATTCCCTCTATTGTGGTGGACAGAGTCGATGTGCTAAACAAAGAGACCTCCCAGCCTGCACCCAGTCTCTCTGATGTTGTGAAGACCAAAATGGAAGCACTGGATACAGTAGATAATCCTAGCAAATTCACAAGTGAAGTGTTGCTTCTCTTGGAAGGATTGTTTGGGCCTCCAAAATGGTGGTGAGGGAGGAGGTGTGGGTGTCAGTGGAGCAACTCCTGTGGTCAAGGGGCCTATTGGTGGGAAGGGAGGAGTGGGTGAGGGTGTCATGGAGGGAACTTTCCCTGCGGAAGGCAGAGAAGGAGAGGAGCTGGGAATAGGTGCCAGGTGGTGGGATCACTAGTTGGTGCCAGAGAATGATATGTTAGATGAAGAGGCTGGTGGGGTCAAGGAGAATCCTGTCCTTGTTGTGCATGGAGGCAGGTGTGTGGGTAATGGAGGAGATGCAGGGTGATTGCCAAGCTGATGGTGGTAGAGGTGAAGCCACATTTTCTGATGAAGGAGGATATCTCTGATAATCTGGCTTGGGAGCAAATATGACATAGATGGAAAAATTGAGAAAAGTGAATGTAATCCTTATAATGGACAGGGAGTGGTCGAGGTAGCTATGCAAGTTGGTGAGTTTTAGAAGATGTCGGATGAGAGTTTGTCTTCCGAGCTGGAGACAGAGAGATAGTGAAAAAGGAGAGTGTTGCTAGAAATGGACCAAGTGAATTTGAGGTCAGGGTGGAAGTTGGCAGCAAAGTGAATAGTCGACGAGCTGTTCATGGGTACAGGAGGCAGCGCCAAAGTAGTCATTGATGTAGCAGAGGAAGAGTTGAGGAGCCTTTCCTGGTTTTGGCTTGTAGCATGGACTGGTCCAGGTAGACAACAAAAAGGCAAGCATTGCTGGGGCCCATGTGTGTACGCTCGGAGAAAGTGGAGAAAGTGGGATGAGTCAATAGACATGACATTGAGGGTGAGGACCAGATCTGCTAGTGGGAGGAGGGTGTTGGTGGAGGGGTAGTGCAGATTGGGTCTATTGTTGAGAAAGAAACAAAGAGCTTTGAGGCCTTCGGTATGGGGGCTGGAGGTGTCTAGTGTTTGGATGTCTGTGGTAAAGATGAGGCGATCGAGTTCTGAATGTGTCAGTGTTCCAAATACAAAGTGCAGAGTATAGAGAAAAGTAAGTTAATCAAAACGGGGGCACCATCTTTGCCTGATAAGAGGTGGCCCTTCCAAAGCATCTCTGTCCTACACTTTACTTCTGACCATCCAGATTCCCTTCAACACAACTTTCCCTTCTACCCCCACCCACCCCCATCTCCTATATTTGTATCATCCATAAACCCAGCCACAGTGCATCTAAACCATTTGCATGGAACGTGAAAAAATTTGCAGGCCCAACACCGACCCCTGCGGGACACCACTTGTCACTGGCAGCCAGCCAGAAAAGGCCCCCTTTATTCCCAGTCAACCAATCTCCTAACCCTGCTGGCACCTCTCCCATAATGCCACACACTCCTTTGTTATATTGCAGCCTTATGTGCAGCACTTTGTCAAAGGCCTTCTGAAAATCCAAGTGTGGTGAAGCAACCATGACACTGGCCGCACTCCCACCAGGCTACTGCAGGGGGCAACCACTTTTCCTGCAGGTGGGCCACCCAGGAGGCTGGCCCCGCCTGCGGGCTGTCAATCACCAGCCCATATAAAGGCCTCTTCGGGGGACACATGGAGCCAGCAATATACTGAGACTGGTGTGTAGAAGTTTAAGCTAATTAAAGCCTGTTGTACAGTCTGTGGGCTTTGCGTCAGAATTTTTCACGCATCAAGTAATCAACATCCACTGACTCTCCTTTTATCTTACAGTTTAGTGATGGCACCTCTCATACCTCTCCGTCCTACGATCTTGTCATGACCCATTCTCTGTCATCTGTCTCAACTGACCTCCAACTCTCTTATGCCCTCATTCAACCATTTATATCTTGTGACCTTGCCACAATCTACTTCATGCAGCTCTATCTTACAATCTTGTAATGATCCCCCTCCTTATCCTTCTCGCAATCTTGCAGTCATGTGGCTCATCCATTTCTGCCTGATAACCTTTCCCCCTTCCAAACTATGTTTGAGTTTGTAATGGCTTTACTCTTCCACATCTAACATCTGATTTTACAATCGCATTTCTCGTAAATATATCTCATGATTATATGAAAACAAATATTTTGGACTTTTTAAAAATCCTTCAATCATTTAAACATTATATCTGGATCATCTACTCAGTGATGCAGGAGGAGTATAATTTACTGGATTTTTAATTTCATGCTTGAATCCAATGTTCATTTATCTTGAGTGAAATACAACTGTGGATTACTGAAGCCATGTTAACATTAATAAGTTAGTTATTTAAGTGGCAATTTGTGGCTCGGATCTTTTGTGATTTTCACGTACTCTGCAGCCATGAGACAGAAACAAGCAGTTCCAAATAAATTATTCAGTGTGAGAACATTAATTGCGTAAGGCAAACTCTTGATTTCCAAAATGTTCGGGAATAGAGTACCTGGGTCAGATGGAACCCTGAGAGAAATTGCTCAAATAGCCTGAATCATCAAGGTATCTTGGGAGCGGGAGAAGTGACGAAAGAGGAGTTCTACAGAGGATAACAGGCCTTTCAGCCCACCTTGACCATGCTGACCAAGGCTATCCCATTTCCCTTTCTATTGGCCTGTCCAAATGTCCTAAACATTGCGATAGATCCCACTTCCACCATTTCTGCTGGCAGCTCATTCCACATACCGCCACCTTCATCTCTTTGTGATGAACGTGCTCCCTCGGTTCCTTTGTCGCTTTAAACCCTCTAGTTTAAGATTCATAAAATTTTGGAAACGGACTATGAATTTTACCTTATCCATGCCTCTCATGAATTTATAAACCTCTTTTAGTTCCCCTCTTAACCTCCGACACTCCAGGAAGAAAAATCCCAGCCTATCCACCCTCCCCTTATAATTAAAGCCCACAAGTTCACGTAACATTCTTGTGAATTTAGTCTGCACCCATTCCAGCTTCATGATAGTAAAGCGAGAAAGTCTGCCGATATTTGGGTCATGCAAATATGCTGGAGAAACTGAGCAAATCGTGCACCTTCCAGAGGAAGTGTATGGTATCCAATGTTTTGGACCTTGATTCTGCATCAGGTATAAGCAAAAGCAGGCAGGGGAAAGGGGAGTAGAGAAGGAGAGGGAGGAAAGGGAAGGAGGTGATATTTTGACTAAAACTGCACATAATACTCCAAGTCCGGTCTCACCAATGTTTTGTACAATTGTAACCTCGATCCTGTACTCAATGCCCTGATCGATGAAGACATCTTCATCTCCCTGTATAACTGTAGTGCCACTTTCATGGAACAATGTACTCATATTCCAATGCCTCTTCATTCTACAGCACCCCACAGGGTCCTATCATTCACCATGTATGACCTGCCCTGGTTTAACTTACCAAAGTGCAACACCTCAAACTTGTCTGAGTTAAATTCCATCTGCCAGTTCTTGGCTCACTTTTCCAGTTCATCTAGATCCTGTTGTAATCTTTCATAACCTTCTTAACACTCCACCAGGCCACCAGATTTCTTTGTATCTGCAAACTTACGCACCATGCTGACTCCATTAACATTGTCATCCAAGTTGTAAATACAGACTCCGACAGCAGTGAACCCAATACCGATCCCTGTGGCTCACCACTGGATGCAGGCCTCCAATCTGAGCATCAACCCTCCTCTTCCTGTCTCCTACCCATCAAACTAATTCTATATGTAATTGGCCATCTTGCCTCAGACCCCATTAAATTTGACCTTCTAGACTAGTCAACTATGTGAGAACCTTGTCAAAGGACTTGCTAATATCCATCTCATCAATCTTCTTGGTTACTGTCTCAATAAAAGTCAATCAAATTTAATATTTATTTAGCATGATAACAGGCCATTTTGGCCCATGAGTCCAATTTACACCCAATTAACCTACACCCCCAGTACATTTCAAATGGTTGAAGGAAACTGGAGCCCCTGGAGAAAACCCACAAACTCATTACGGACAACACGGGATTCGAACCCCAGTCTCGATCGCTGGCGCTGCAAAGGCATTGTGCTAACTGCTGTGTAACATGATATCCCATGCACAAAACCTTGCCATTCCACATGTAAGTAGATCCTATCTCTCAGAATCCCAGCCAATAGCTTACCCATGACTGATATTAAATTCGGATTCCATTATCAGACTCCTGAATGAACCCCAAAATATTTTTAAAAAAATATGGCCTTTGATTTCTACTAACTGATCCCCCTCTGTAACGAGTCTCACATGTATGAGATGCCCAACTGCTCAGTGACTAGTGGAGTTCCACAGGTATCTATTCTGGGACCCCTGTAAAGGTTAAAACCTCGTGCTTTTGATTTTTTAGTTAATTTTGTGCCTGTCTCTTTTAAGAGAACTATTTTTGTAGTGTTACCATAGTGAATATGATGTAAGATGTTGTAATGTCTGCCCAGGTTAATGACTTGCCTTCTATTCTACAAGATGTGAAGAAAGCGTGAGCATGAGAATTTTTTCTTTGAATTTTTGTATCATTTTAAATACCTTTGTGTATCTTTTTAAAAGTTTTCAGACCTCTATCGTACAGTAAATGCTTTAAAATGCATCATTTTGGAAGTCTTATTCCAAATATTTATCTGATCTATCAATGAATTAAAACTACATAAAGTAACAGCCACAGAGTTTGATTTGTTGGATTAAAGAAATCGAAATTTGGGATTTTGCAGCTCGTGCTTTGGAAGATGATACTTTGAAATTAATATATATTAGAATAAGGAAAGTGTCATCTATAACCCCTGCTCTTTGTGATTTTTATAAATGACCTCGATGAAAAAGCGGAAGAATAGGTCAGTGAGTTTGCAGATGATATGAAGATCTGAGGGTTTGTGAGTAGTGTTGAAGGTTGTCCTAATTACAAAAGGATATAGGATGCAGATTTGGGTGGATAATTGGGAGATGGAATTCAATCCTGATAAGTGAGAGGTGATGTATTTTGAAAGATAAAAGCTGAGGGCTGAGTACAGGATTAATGGTTGGATATTTAACAGTGTGGAAGAACAGAGGGTCCAAATCCATACATTTCTCAAGGCTGCTGCACAGATTGATAGGATAGTTAGGAAGGCCAATGAGATACTGTACGTCATCAGTTGGGGGATTGAGTACAAGGCTCGAGACGTCATGTTACATCTCTCCAAATCACTGGTGAGACCACTTAGAATTTTGTGTTCAGTTTATGTCAACTCATTATGGGAAGGACGTGGAAGCTATGGAAAGGGCACAAAGGAGATTGACCATGTTGTTGCCTGGATTGGAAAATAAGTCTTGTGAGGCAAGGTTAGCAGAGCTGGGACTTATTTAATTGAACCGTAGAAGGATGAGAGGAGACATTGTAGAGGTTTACAAGATTCTGAGAGACATAGAGAAAGTGGACAACCAGTGCCTTTTTTCCCCCCAGAGCAGGAATAACAAACGCAAGAGGACATGTGCACAAAATGAAGGAAGGAAAATTTAGGGGAGACATCTGGGGTAATTTTTTTTTAAACAGAGTTGTCAGTGCCTGGAATGCCTTGCCAGGGGTGGTGGTGGTGGAAGCTGAAACATTCAGGGCAATTAAGAGACAGGCACATGGATGAAAGGAAAATAGAGGGTTATGAGGTGGGGAGGGTTTAGTTTGTTTTGGTAGGAATACCAAATGGCACAACATTGCAGCCCTGTACTGTGATGATCTATGTTGTATGGTCTGCTCACAAAACAAACTCCATCACTACATCTTGGTACATGTGAATAAAAATTTGCATCTTAAAAGTTTGAAACTTGAAACTGGGAGAAGTGCGGGAGTGATTTGAATGTTCATCTCACCAAAAAAGTGTAAGAAAATGTATCGCTTTCCTGACCAGAAGCTTGAAAATCATCCCCAAGTTCCTTCTCCTCAACCATTAGGATATTTTCTGCAGTGTTCCTGTGTTTGTTTACAATATGTGGACTGATATTACTCCAGCTGTTGGTGAATCAATGTGCAGCACAGTTGGGAGATTGATCCCTTTGAATGAACCGAGCAAGAAAACAATGTGTTGCAGAAAACCAGTGGGTCAGGCAGCATCTGTGAAAGCAGCGATGATGGACGTTTTGGATGAAGACCCCACGTCAAGCTGGGAGTGTAGAGGAGAGATTGCCAGAGTACAGAAATGAGGAGGAAAGCTGAGATCGGATGAGGAGAGAGTTTGCTCGTGTGCACTCTCTCTCTCTTATCCACCTTTTTTGCTCCTGCCTATTGGACTGTGCTCCTCCCCCTGCCCCTTGCCTCTTCCCCACCCTCCATTTTGTTTGGGAACCTCTCCACATTTTGTTCATGCCTTGAAGAAGGCCTGAAGCCTGAAAGGTTGGTATCTTTGCTACATAAAGTACATTGTTTGAAAGGCTGAGTTTCTCCAGCATTGTTTTTTTCTTCAATTATGGTGTCTGTTCGAAGAAGGAGATGATGGACAGACAGAGAGAGATGATGGACAGACGGAGTGAGATGATGGACAGACGGAGCGAGATGATGGGCAGATGGAGTGAGATGATGGACTGACAGAGAGAGATGATGGACAGACGGAGAGAGATGATGGACAGATGGAGTTAGATGATGGACAGACAGAGAAAGATGATGGATAGACAAGGCCAGGTGGGGGAGGGGTGGAGTTTGGAGTCAGTGACTGAGCAGGCAGGGTGGTGATTGGGAGATAATGAGGTAGAAAGTAAAGGTACAGATGGAGACAGGTGGGAGGTGGTGAGTGAAGACATGAAAAGAGGTAAATGTTGGAATGTGGTGTGTAAGAAACTGGACAAGAGAGGGATAATGGCAGATGGAGCCAGCTGGGGAATGAAGAGGGGAGCAATGGGTAAAGGGTGTGGGTGATAAGCAGGTGAAACCAAATGGGCATTTTAAAAAATTTAGACATATAGCACAGTAACATGTCATTTCGGCCCATGTGTCTGTGCCGCCCAATTTACAACTAATTAACCAACACACCTAGTACATTTTGAATGGTGAGTGGAAATCAGAGCCCCCGAGGAAACCTTACGCAGACACGGGCAGAAAGTACAAAATCCTTACAGATAGCAGCAGGATTTGAACACCGGTCCCAATCGCTAGCACTGTAAAGGTGTGGCGCTAACCGCTACGCAACTGTGGCATGGATAATGGAGAGGGGAGGCAATAGGTGAAGGGTGTGGCAGGGAGGAAGATGAAACCAGCAGAAGAGTGGAGAGGGCCCCCCCAATGGGTGAAGTGTGTGGGAGAGAGGCAGGTGGAAGTAAGTGGGCGGGGAGATGGAGAGGGGACCCATTTTACCCAATGGGTAAAATGTGCAGATGATAGACAGATGTTGTGGACTTGGTGGTGGGGGGGGGGGGGGTGTTCCTGCAGTTATTTGCTATTTGCTCCAGATTTCAGCATCTGCAGTCTGTCATGACTCGGAACGAACAAACTCTGTGAGCTTTATGAATTGTCCCAACTCCTATTATGTTGGAGTTCCGCACTCCTGGAAAGAAACCCCCATGTTTAAGGATTCTTTTTATTCATATTTCTTTGTTAACTTTTGGTGCAGCTTCTAGCAATCGCCCCTCACATCTATTTATGCTTTGTTTTTTTGTTTTTTGAGGTGTAAATTATGTTTATTTTTAACCACCACATTTCAGCATCCCATACATTCATCAAACCTTAGACCACATGATTATTCAAAACTTTAACACACTACGGTGCAGCAACAGACCATACGGCCCATCTAGTCTGCAGCCAAACCATAGCCCCCACATCCATGGACCTACCAATTTTTTTCTTAAATGTTCTTTGTTACTTTGAACAAAATATTTAGTTAACTTTACAAATTTTATAATAACAATAACAAACCAATGAATGAATGAGTTTTGCAATTTTCCAGCTTTTCTTTGAGGCAAATGCAAATTAAGAACAGAGGTAGAGCTAATAAAATACTTGCCTGGAATACCTTTCCGTCTTCCAGAAGTGTGGTTAACCCAAGAAGCACTCATCTCCGGTGGATCATGAATATGATGAGAACGTTGTGGCCCCTCAGTGTTGACCCTTTTCCTTCACCAGTCTATTATGCTATAGTACAGTATCATTTTTTACATCAGTTATATTTAACTCCACAGAAGTTGAAAAATTTCCAACTTAGTTCTTCAGATTTGTGTTTTAGATGAGGTCAAGAAATAGGTACTTTTTTTCATTTGACTTGGTCTTGTCCTAAGGTTGAAAGTTTTTGGTTACTAATTAAATTGTTTTTAGAACAGACATTAAAAGTGAATTTACCTTTAGATCCAATGTTGTTTTTACTCGGAGATATTAAGTCGATAGCTCTAAGATTGAGATTGACTATGTACCGAATTGAATTTTTGCGTTTGCCCCTGGCTGTTTCAAAAAAGTGTTTAGCTATTACATGGAAATCTGATATGATTTTAAGTATGAAAAGATGGTGTAATGAAATGAGAGCTTGCATTCCTTAAGAAAAGATTGCATACAATTTTAGAGACAAATATATTTTTTTTATTATAGTTTGGAGCCCTTATCTGAAAATTATTGGTGTTAAAATTTGATCTCTTGGTCCGCTCCAATGAATGCCTTCACTCCTGCAGCCGAAAAGCTTAAATATGATTGTAGGAGATGATGATCTCCTTTTTCTTTCTTTTGTAGGTGTGGAAGGGAGGAGAAGGGGTGGTTGGGGAGATTAGGGGTGTTTTTTTTATATAAAAATGATTAATCACATTATGTTTGTATCAATATATAGTAACTAATATTAAATTATGTGATTTTAAATTTTAAATAAAATATTAAAAAAGATCTATTGCAACCCTGTCAATGGGACCTGTGGGGTCGATCAGGGTACAGTAGGAGATGGCAAATAGGGCTGGTTTTCTTGGGAGGTGATGTACTCTTCCCACCAGTTAAGCAAGGCTTCGGTTCATCCTGGGCGCATCCACACGCCACTTTTAGTGCTATCCAAAATGCTCCTTCTCGACTAGGAGAAGAAGGATATGTCAGGAAATGCCACAGTCAGAAACATCGGGAAAAGCAGGAGACTGCAGACACTGGAATCTGAAACCCCAGCACCATCTGTGAGAGGATCTCCGTGGGTCAAGCAGCAACAGTGGGTGGAAAATGAATGGTCGACATTTCAGGCTGAAACCCTCCGTCGAGAATGAGGATGTGGAAAGTGCAAAGGGGGAGCAGTGAAAGAGGATCTCAGAGAACTCTTGTGAAGAGAGAGAAATACTTCAATGTCAAGGATTACTGCACTTCAAATTCCAGAAGACAGGCTATAGTAAATTTTAAAATAGGCCCTTCAGACATTTTGCTGCCCAAATATTCAAATTAACCTACCCCTCCCCTCCAATCCTTTTGAATGATTTTGATAGGAGGAAACCGGAGCCCCAGAAGAAGCCCATGCTCACACAGGGGGAATGCAGAAACTCCCTACAGACAGCACCAGATTCAAACCCAGGTTACTGGCTCTGTAATAATGTTACGTTAACTGCTATGCTAACTCTACCATCGCAGTCAGAAGGGAAATTATGAAAAATGAAAAGAGAGTAAAAATTAACCCATCTGGAGGACCAGGCAGGCAATCTACTTTCAAAGGTAAAATTAAATGGTATTGTTGACTCTGTCTTCCATAGAACCGGTGCAGACCCATTTTTTTTTTGCCTAGTTCCACTGACCTGCTCTCAGTCCATCCCTCTCCCATCCATGTACCTATCCAAATTATTCTTAATTGTTAAAGTTGAGTTTGCATTCACTACCTCAGCTGACAGCTCATTCCACACTCCCTGTAATCTCACCGTGAAGAAGTTCCCCCTCATGTTCCCCCTAAACTTTTCCCCTTTCACTCTTAACCCATGTCCTTTGGTTTGTATCTCACCTACCCTCAGTGGAAAAAAGCCTATCCACATTTACTCTGTCTATCCCCTTCATAATTTTAAATACCTCTGTCAAATCTCCCCTCATTCTTCTATGGTCCAGGGAATGAAGTCCTAATCTGTTTAATCTTTTCCTGTAATTCAGTTCCTGAAGTCCAGGGCATCATCCTAGTAAATCTTCTCTTTACTCTTTCTATCTTCTTGATATCTGGGTGACTAAAACTGTACACAATACTCCAAATTTGGCCTCACCAATGTCTTATACAACTTTAACATAACATCCCAACTCTGATACTCAATACTTTGATTTATGAAGGCCAATATGCCAAAAGCTCTCTTTGCTCTCTCTGTAGTGAAAGGCATATCTATAGATGTATGAACTGGCCAGTCTGAACCTACCTGACCTTCCCTAATCCCTCCCTTGGCTCCTCCCTGGCTGGTATGCCCTGACTTTCCCCCAAGTAGTGTATCAGTAATGCTCAGGTTTTTGGTAATTAAAGCCGTTTAATCATTCCATCCTGTCAATGTGATTATTGAGTACACCACAAACCCTATCCACCTGTGACACCACTTTCAAGGAATTATGTATCTGTATTCCCAGGTCCCTCTGTTCTACTACACTGCTCAGTGCCCTACCATTTACCGTGTATGTCCATTCTTGGTTTGTCCTTCCAAAATGCAACATGTCACACTTGTCTGCATTAAATCCCATCTGCCATTTCTCAACCCATTTTTTCCAGTTGGTCCAGACCCCTCTGAGAGCTTTGAAAACCTTTGCAGTTCACAACACCTCCAATCTTAGTGTCATCTGAAAACTTGCTGATCCAATTTACCACATTGTCATCCAAATCAATGATATAAATTACAAACAATAATGGTCCCAGCACTGATCCCTGAGGCACTATTCACAGGCCTCCAGTCTGAGAAGCAATCATCCACCACTACTCTCTGGCTTCTCCTGTCCAGCCATTGTCGAACCAGTTCACTGTCACACCATGAAAATCCAGCATCTGAACCTTCCTGACTAACCTCTTACGTGAGGCCTTGTCAAAGGCCTTACCAAAGTCCATGTAGACAACATCCATTGTCAACTTTCGTCAACTTTCCTGGTAACGTTCTCGATAAACTCTATAAAATTGGTTAAACATGACCTACCACGCACAAAGCCATGTTGATTATCCCTAATCTGTTCCTGGCTATCCAAATAATTGTATATCCGATCACTTAGAACACATTCCAAATACTACTGACGTCAGGCTCACTGGCCTATAATCTCCAGGTTTACCAATGAGTTCAAGTTTGTTGTCATGTGGTCAGTTTCTGTTTAGCGCACAGTTCAGCTTGACATCCAATACTTAGTACAGCAAGTAAAACCTAGCATAGAACCACAGAGTTACAGAGAGAGAAAGGTCAATTGATATGGCTGCATAATTTTACAGGTCTGAGGTGGGTAAATAATGAATATATTTACCCCATTCATTCTGTAGAGATGAACATTACCCTGTCATACAATCAAAGAGTCATTCAGCACAGAACAGGTCCTTTGGCCGAAATCACGGATGCCAACCAAGTTAGTATGCTGGACTGGTACCATTTTCCTGAATTTAGTCCACATCTATCAAAGCCCTTCCTATCCATATGCTTTCCCAAATGTAATAGTATATGTGGTAAACAATTGTTGTGCCATGATTAGCTGCTGTCGGCTGGACACGCCTCCCGAGCTGGATGCTACCCATAGCCCTTTGCGTGTTCCCATTTCTCTTTGCTTCGATCAGTCAATGAAGTTGATGGTTGCTCCAGTCTTTAATTAATAAAAGCCTGAGAGGTTCACAACTCCAGCTTTTTGCAATTATTGATGGTACTCAATTTTATTAGAAACATTTTTTAAAAAAGCATGAAACAGTACCTGCAACCTAAGCAGCTCATCATCAATCACAGGCCATCGGATGCCACAAAAACCATTTGAAATTTGGCTACGCTGCTGCAAAGATTTCTTGGCAGCAGATGCTATCACCATGGATGCTAACTGACTGAAACTCTTCTCACCTTTCAGTCCCCAAGTGTTCCCGTTGATCAGCGACCCCCCCCCCCCCCGCCCAGCTCGTACCAAGCAGCTGTGGAGACCCTCAATGCCCAGTATCACAGGAAAGTTAATGAAATCAGTACCCATTTCTGCAGTTTTCTCTGGAAACTCATTCCAGATCCTGACCACACCTTGAGTGATATTGTTGTCCATAGGTTCCCCTGAAATCGCTTCCCTCTCACCTCAGCCAGTGCCCTCTTCTTCAAGATTCTATCCCAGGGAAGTGACTGATCATACACTTTATCCATGCCCCTGACGATTTTATATCTGACATAGAAGCAGAATTTAGCCGTTGGGCCCATCGAGTCTGCTCCACCATTTAAATCAATGGTTTTCAAACTTTGTCTTTCCATTCACATTCCACCTTAAGTAATCCCTATGCCATAGATGCTCTGTGATTAGTAAGGGATTACTTAAGGTGGTATGTGGGTAGAAAGACAAAGTTTGAAAACCACTGTTTTAATCATCCTTAATTGACTCGTTATGTGCACCGTTTCATGACTCCAAAGAAAATGGGCCAATGACAATTTTTCTCAAGCCAAATATTTCAGTAACATTTGGATCTAGAGGAGTGATTCTCAACCTTCCCTTCCCACTCACATACCCCCTTACTTATCACAGAGCACCAATGGCATAGGGATTACTTAAGGGGGTATGCGAGTGGAAAGAAAAACTTTGAAAACCCCTGATTTAAATCATGATTGGTATACTATTCATATAAACCCCATTCCCCTGCCTCCTCCCCATAACCTTTGACATTTTGACAAATCAAGAACTTAGCCATCTCTGCTTTAAACCTACCCAGTGACTTGGCTTCCACAGCAGTCTGTGTCAATGAATTCCACAGATTCACCACCCTCTGTCTCAAGATCACACCTCAACCTCCTACCCTCTCAGATTATACTCACTGCTGCCAGCAGGAAAGAGGCATAGGTGCCATAAGGCTCCCATTACCAGATTCAGGGGCAGCTGGTACCCCTCCACCATCAGTCTCCTCAATGACAAACTTAATCGGAGATTCATTTAAGGGCTCTTACTTTTCCACTTTATTGATTTTTTTTCTCTCTCTGTATTGCACAGTCAGTTTATTTATATTTCTTTATTTGTTTACAAGTTGAGTTCAGTTATTTTGCACTATCAATAAGCGGCGATTCTGCCTCATCTGCAGGAAAAAAGAATCTCAGGATTATGTCATGTAAATACTCTGACAACAAATCTGAATCCTGAATGTGTGTAAAGACCCAGCCGGTCCGACCTCTTCCAATAACTCAAACCCTCTAGCCCTGGCAATATCTTGGTGAATCTCCTCTGCACTCCATCCAACTTAATAATATCCACTGTCCTGGCCAGCCACCACCTCCAGCGAATGGCATTTAGGAACTAAAAGAAAGAATCAAAATCAGAATTTACCCATAATGAACACGTGTCATGAAATTCATTGTTTTACTGCAGTGTTTCTGGCGTAAAAATTGCTATAAATTACATTTTTAAAAATAAAGGATTAAGTGCAAGAGAAGAGAATCAAGTTGCAGTTCTATAGTTACTTCACGAATTGATGTCCCCGCCTTTCATTATTGGCCAAGAGCAGCCAGTACAAATGACAGAAGGAAAAGCAATCCACTCGAAAAATGTTTCAACAAAAAGTGTCCTGGAAGCCTCGATAAAACCAACCCCAATGGTGTTGAATGATTTCAAATTTCAACTAAAGTTTTTTTTTAAATCAGCGAGAGCTTTTAAAAGAACCCAAGGTGAAAAGTAAGAAATAAGTTGATGATCAGCTATAATCTCATTTTACCCCCATCACCACAACTTTTAGCACGAGCACAATAGAGAGAATCCTGTCCAGCAGCATCCTTGTCAGGGACGGTAACTGCAAACCGTCAGAGCGGAAGCCAATACAGATAATCATAAAACAGCGGAGAGGATCATTGGAGTCTCCCATTTCCTCTCGAGCTGACTTTAGTTGGAGCCTGTCTAAATAGGGCTCAAAGAATCACAGAAGTTCCTTTCTATCCATCAATCCATTCATCCATCTATCCAGCCATCCATTTACCCATCTATCCATTTATCCATCCATCCATGTACCCATCTATTCATCCATTCACCCATCTATCCATCCATCCATCCATCTATTTACCCATCTATTCATCCATTCACCCATCTCTCCATCCATCTATCCATTTACCCATCTATCCATCCATGCACCCATCTATCCATCTATCCATCCATTCATTTACCCATCCATCCATCCATTTAGCCATCTATCCATCCATTCACCCATCTATCCATCCATCCATCTATTTACCCATCTATTCATCCATTCTCCATCTATCCATCCATCTATCCATTTACCCATCTATCCATCCAAGCATCCATCTATCCATCTATCCATCCATTCATTTACCCATCCATCCATCCATTTAACCATCTATCCATCCATTAACCCATCTATCCATCCATACATCTATTTATCCATCTATTCATCCATTCACCCATCTATCCATCCATCTATCCATTTACCCATCTATCCATCCATGCACCCATCCATCCATCCATCCATCCATCCATCCATTTAACCATCTATCCATCCATTCTCCCATCTATCCATCCATTTACCCATCTATCCATCTATTCACCCATCTATCCATCCATCCACCCAGTATACTGTATCTTTAACCCACTTTAAAATCAGGACTGCCAGACTGGGGAATGGCTTCTCCCTGCAGGTTGTCAGACTGAAAAACAATATCCTGCAAGTCATTTCAAATATTTAGATACCGTATATTTATTTGAATTATTTATATGATCTTTATGTACTGCGTCTGTTTTGGTCTGGAGTTGGAAATCATATTTTTTTTAATGTAGTCGGTAGGAGAGAAGTACAGAAGAAACCAACTAAACTTCACAGGGAAGGGGGCCCATAAACTTTGGGCAGAATCCTACTGGGTCATAGCCAAAAGGAAAGCTTGGGAATAGCTGGTCTGGAGAGATGCTTCATTTGGTTGTATATGTCTGGTCTGGGAGTTCCTGCAGTTCTTTGTTGATGATAATAAACTTGAACTAGAACTTGGTGCTGACGGTTGAATAAGCTGCTTACCTGTTCTTCAAGAGGGATATTTTAATACTTCTTATTGAATCTGATCTTGTTAAGAAAAGGAAAAATAATTGGATGGTGAAAGTTAAAAATATATTCTTAAGGTGTATTACAAATGCTAAATCATAGAATTACGCAACTTAGAAACAGGCTCATCATCCCATCATGTCCTTGCTGACCATGTCATATTTATGCAATATATATATTCTGCACACAAAACTCAAAACGGTCATCCAGTTTACCTATCTCGGCTGCACCATTTCATCGGATGCAAGGATCGACAACGAGATAGACAACAGACTCGCCAAGGCAAATAGTGCTTTTGGAAGACTACACAAAAGAGTCTGGAAAAACAACCAACTGAAAAACCTCACAAAGATTAGCGTATACAGAGCCGTTGTCATACCCACACTCCTGTTCGGCTCCGAATCATGGGTCCTCTACCGGCATCACCTATGGCTCCTAGAACACTTCCACCAGAGTTGTCTTCGCTCCATCCTCAACATTCATTGGAGCGACTTCATCACCAACATCGAAGTACTCGAGATGGCAGAGGCCAACAGCATTGAATCCATGCTGCTGAAGATCCAACTGCGCTGGGTAGGTCACGTCTCCAGAATGGAGGACCATTGCCTTCCCAAGATTGTGTTATACGGCGAGCTCTCCACTGGCCACCAAGACAGAGGTGCACCAAAGAAGAGGTACAAGGACTGCCTAAAGGAATCTCTTGGTGCCTGCCACATTGACCTCCGCCAGTGGGTTGATATCGCCTCCAACCATGCATCTTGGCGCCTCACAATTCGGCGGGCAGCAACCTCCTTTGAAGAAGACCACAGAGCCCACCTCACTGACAAAAGACAAAAGAGGAAAAACCCAACACCCAACCCCAACCAACCAATTTTCCCTTGCAACCGCTGCAACCGTGTCTGCCTGTCCCGCATCAGACTTGTCAGCCACAAACGAGCCTGCAGCTGACATGGACATTACCCCTCCATTAATCTTCATCCACGAAGCCAAGCCAAAGAAAATATATTCTGCAACTGCGTTGGTCTTCGCATTAAACTCAAATGCTCACACCTGGAAAATGATGTTGTGAATGACTGAAATACAGTAAAACCTGTGGTATCTGGCACCTATGGGGATTGGTAGATGTGGGATAAGCAAATTTTCTGGTTGCTTGAGACTTAGTCTTACAATCCCTAACTAATACACCTGAATTAAAGAATAAGCAGTTTAAAAGACAAAAATACTATGCCATACTAACACTGAACAAACTTCACTTGCATGAATATATAAACCTTAAAACATTTTACTTTATTTTCAGTCATATTCTTTGAAAACACTTAACCTTCGCTGCATCTGCAGTTTTCTCCCTCTCCATGGAGCCACCTGAAAGACGATAATTAACCCCCCTCCCCCAAGTTGACAGATAAAGCATCTGACCGGGGGGACTAATACTAAGCAGGGATAAAGAGACAATTTAAGGGAGTCACCCCAATGGCGAGTGGCATCAAACATGTTTTCATCCTGGGTTGACTCCGTTCCTGATGCACACAACTTTACTCAAACAGCTGCCTCGAGCCAAACACAGCCAAGGCCCTCCACTGGCTAAATATTTTCTCCCATCTTCACCAAAGATTGTGTTCCTTCAGAAAGCATTTACTTTTACAATTTTAAACCTATACTTATTTTACCTGTTACTTTATTCTTATTTGTTTTTTGTTTTTTTAATTTATTTTCCTCAATTTTTTTTGCCAGTAGTTTGAAGCTACCAGTTTCTTGAATTCTGGATACTAGGAATTTAGTGTATACTGCATACATTCTACAACTACATTGACCTTGTCATTGAACCCAAATGCCCACAATTGGAGAATGATATTGAGAATAACTCAAATTTCAAGTCTAACTGGGGCTCTTCATCCCCGTGAGAAGATCCTTGCCCTAGCACCAAATTCCAATAGATTGTAGCACATAAAGGTACTTTTTTCAGTGTATTAAGGCTGTCTGCCTCTTTAACTTGTCAACAGGACTAGATCGTTCAATGGGTGAAATAAATTCACCTTATGACAGATTATGTTATGTTTGTATTGTATTTAGATATGTTTTTGGGAGATAAATTGGGGAAGTTTTTTTAGTGTAGGTCACATACAAACTCTTCAAAACAGATCTTATTTAAAATACTGGAGCTCTGCTCATGCTGCACATGTCAGTGTCAAGAGCCTTTGAAAAAGTTTTGGTGAGTGCCCAAGAGACTTCACTAATGGATTGTTGCTTACAAAAAGGCAACAGATGAAAGAGCTTGTTGGAGCTGCATTCTGTCTGGAGTGGAACTTGACGTTCTAGGAGGGTCATGTGGTTTTGCAAGCAGAGAGGGTAAGACAGGTTTTTCTCAATGTGTGTGAGAGAGACACACACAGAGATCAGTTCTACAGTTTTACAGTCAGCAGCAGGAACTGGAACAGGACAAGCTGGAAAGCTTGTAGAAAACCCCGGTTGGAAGATAGGTTGTGAGTGCTTAGTTCAGCCTGGTCAAAGCCCTTGTGGTTCATGCAAGAGAAGAGGACTGGCTGTCTAATGTTTCACTTGAAATAAGGAAAACAAAAAGGAACTCTGTGGTGACCTGAAAGAAAGAGGTCATCATCTGGAGAACCCTGAGGGGGCAAGTTTCTTCAGCAAAACATGGAAGTGGCTGATTAAAAAAAGGAATCAATTGTGGCTGTCCAGCGTACAACAAATCTCTCTCTGAAAACCGAAAAGACCTTCCTGAGTGGTAACCATTTACCTTTCAAGCACCAAAGACTGGTGAACTTTATAAATGTTAAATTCTGTGCACAGTATAAGAATTGCCTGCAACCAGTGAAATTGGAGGAATGAGAAGTGAGATTGGACTGTGAATCAAACAACTTTTCTGAACTTACACACACATTACATACACGTGTGCTTAGAATTAGAAAGGGGCTAAGTTAGGTTAGTTAGTGATAAGTTAAAGTGTGATTCTGTTTTCATGTTTCAAGTTAATTAAAAGCAACTTTTGTTTTAGTATCCATTTGTCCTGGTGAATATTTATTGCTGCTGGGTTTTGGGGTCCTCTGGGCTCGGTAACAACCTCTTCTTTGACCACTTTGTCTGAGGCTTTGTCTCGGGCTTATCAACTTGGGTAACTTGGAGATCTGCCTTCCAGCATTACTCCTCGAGGTTCGACGCTGATCATTTTTTTTAGGTTCTAAAGGCCTGAACAAAGAGGCCAGTGGTGTTTTATTTCCTCATCGGAGAACCCACGGAGTTCCCTGCCCAAGAGACTGGCCCCCATGCTTGGCACCTCAGACCACAAGGATACGGGATTGTGGGGAGAATCTGTGGAGGGCAGCAGAGCTGAAGAACACCCCAAGATCTCCCCACTAGAAGCAAAAGCCTGAGAGAGACTATCACAGCATAGGAAATCACAGCAGCGGACCAGCAAGGGGCTCAGAGGCCAAAGGATTCACGCAAAGCTGTGAGCAGCCTGCTGGAGTCTGGCTCATGGGAACCAGATACCGGAACTGGTTCAAAAAGGGAAAATCATTGAGGGGGTGGGGGAGAGAGATCAAAGATGGAGAGGGTGAGCAAATTAAGTTTTGGGAGTCACTATCTCGGAGGGTCTTTCCTGGACTGAACATACTAATGGCATCGTGAAGAACGCATGTCAGCCTCTCTACTTCCTCAGGAGTTTGCAAAAGTTTGGTATGACATGGGAAACCCTTACAAATTTCTACAGAAATGTGGTGGAAAGTGTGTTGACTGGCTGAATCATGGACTGGTATGGGGACACAAATACCTCATGAGGGTCAAACGCTACAAAAGATAATGGACACCACCCAGGATATCACAAGCAGCACACTCGCCACCATCGGGAACATCTACAGGGAACATCACCCTCGGGAAGCAGCAGCAATCATCAAGGATCCACACCACCCAGCACACACTCTGTTCTCGCTGCTACCTTCAAAGAAGTGGTATAGGTGCCACAAGACCCACAGCACCAGGTTCAGGAACAGCTGCAGCCCTCCACCATCAGACTCCTCAACAACAAACTCAATCAGGGACTCATTTAAGGACTTTTCCTTTTTCACTTTATTTTTTGTTTCTTTTTCCTCTCTGTATTACACAGTCAGATGTTTATATTTCTTTATTTATTTGCATTTATGTGTATCTTCTTGAGTACAATTTTTTGCACTACCAATAAGTGGTAAGTCTGCCTCACCCGCAGGAAAAAGAATCTCAAGGTTGCATGTGATGTCATGTCTGCACTCTGACAATATGGGTGTAGGGAGCTCTGAGGAGAGGGAGTACCTTTGGTGCTGAGAGCTGCGCCTCACTAAGGTGGGGATGGTAGGCATCACTGGACCTCACTCATCTCCTAAATCTCTCACTTGTTGGCTCCTCGTGCCGCACCCTGGAAACCGCTTCAGCCAGCGGGCGAAAACAAGTGAGGGGGTGGTGTCATTACTGCAACACTAGGTGATCATCCCAATGGCAGAGCAGGTGGAAGAGGAGACATCTTCCAACGGCTGCAAAGGTGGAAGAGGATGGCCAACAATGGGTGGGGAAGCTTGCGAGCACGCCGCAAGAACTGCCGTGGACCCACAACACTCAGGGCTTGTTTACCTGGTGTGTGAAGCCTGGATTTGGTGGACTGTGCTGAAGAAACCATCACTGGTTCAACGGGCAGAAAGGCCATTCTCAGCAATGCATCATGGGGCACAGTGAGACACACACAGAACACTACTGGCCATCCACTGCATCCTGACCTGTCTCCAGCCGTCTTGCCACTGGGTCCAGATAAGCCGGGGCGAGAGAGTGAGGCTGACGACCCGTGCAACAATCCCTCTCTTTAATCCAAGTCAAGTGCAAGTCATGACTTAAATTTTGAAGTCATGGTCATCTTCAACTATGAAGGACGAACAACAACTCTGACAATAATCTGATTTGTGAAGGAGCTGATAGCAAGCAGGGCTCCCAGAGGGCCTTTAACTACTTCGGTTTGGAGCCAGGGGTTGAGGAGTGCGTTGAAGTTCGGGAGCCAAAACGCTGTGCAGCTCTGAAGGTTGAGGAGGTAGCATATTATCAGAGGAGGTGGCAGGGTTCACAGATCTTCAGTGCCTCTTTTGTTTCTCTTTCTCTTACCATATAACCATGTAATTGTTTACAGCACGGAAACAGGCCATGTCGGCCCTTCAAGTCCGTACCGGTTCACTTGAACAACTCCACTAGCTCCTCTGCAAACCCCTGAGGAAGTAGAGGCTTTCTTCATGATGCCATTGGTGTGTTGGTTCCAGGAAAGATCCTCCGAGATAGTGACTCCCAAGAACCTACATTTGCTCATCCTCTCAGCCAATTAAAATTTGACTTTAATAGTGGTAACATATGTAGGTACATTTTAAGTAGTTTCGACCTTCTTTATCCTCCTCAGACACAACAAACTCCCCAAACACCAACCAGCCAAACCCCTCTGGGTGGAGGCTCCAGACTTTGTGTGCCTTTGCAGGCAAACCAAAGTGAACACATTTTGTGTATTACGTTAAAAAAAACCACAAAAGTCTGCAGACCGCGAGGTTTATAAAAGACAATACTGGAGAAAATCAAATGGTCAAACAGAAAGTCTGAACAGGTGATACCCTGATGAGGGTCTCATTCTCGAAACATTGGTTAAGCGTCCTTGTCTTTGATATATAAAGAACACTGTTTGACCAGGTGATTTTCTCCAGCATTGTGTCTTGACTTGTGTATTATGACCATAAAATAACCTGAGGACTCCCTGCAAAGGAAAATGCCTTTTATTCTTCTCTACTCATTTTAGTCCTTACATAATTTTATATACCTCCCTGAGCCTCCACTGTTCAGTAAGTAACAACCCCTATCTGGCTTAAATTGCGTTTTCTTTTCATTCCCAATCCTGAAAATGTCCTCATAAATCTCCCCTGTTCCTTTCTGTGCTATCACATCCATTGTACGATCAAAACTGTTGATCTTGACACTATTTTGTCCTCTGACTAACCCATTATAAGCAAGATGTCTTCAATTCAACTCCCTTAAGGTCTTCCACTTTGGAAAGAGATAACACAGCAGCATCTCTTTTGTTGATTCTGCTGCTTCACTTAATGTTCAATTGATTTCACATTTTTGCTGGCTAAACCAACATCTAAAGTGGGGAGAATGCTTGAAAAGTTCCAACATTTTTTGATGAATGTCTATCTCAAAGAAAAACTGCAAGGGCGGTAAAGTGGATTCAGCGTAGCTTTTAAAACAAAGGTGCAAAGGGTCTTAGGGATTTGAAGTGAATATAATGGATCCATTTCAAGGGCGGTACCTTCTTTTTAAAATTTTTAAAAAATTTTCACACTATGAACCATATCAATCAAAATACATGCAAACATTTCCCTCTTAAATATACATCGTGGCATTTTCTCCCCTTTCCCCTCCATCTACCTTCAACATATATAATACAATGAACCCATTAAACAATGTCATCACACAATGAAAATAAACAAGAAAATTGTGTCATCTACTTTTACACACTGGGTCAGTTCATTTCGTCTTCTTCTCATTCTATCATTTTAGGGGGTGGAGGTCCACGGTAGGCCCTCTCTGTTGTGTTCCATGTACGGTTCCCAAATTTGTTGGAATAATGTGACTTTATTTTTTAAATGATATGCTATTTTTACCAATGGAATACATTTATTAATTTCTATGTACCGTTGCTGTACTCTCAGGCTCTCTTCTAATTTCCAAGTTGACATTATACATTTTTTTGCTACAGCTAAGGCTATCATAATAAATCTTTTTTGCGCTTCATCCAGTTTGAGGCCTAATTCCTTACTTCTTACATTACTTAGAAGAAAGATCTCTGGATTTTTTGGTATGTTGCTTTTTGTGATTTTATTTAGATCTTCCCAAAAATTTTCCACTTTCTCACATGCCCAAATTGCATGTACTGTTGATCCCATTTCCTTCTTACAGTGAAAACATCTATCTGATACTGTTGGATCCCATTTATTTTAACTTTTGGGGCGTGATATATAACCTGTGTATCCAATTATACTGTATCATGCGTAACCTCGTGTTTATTGTATTTCCGGAAGGAGCATGGCTTTTCCCATATTTCATTTTTTATTTTTTATGTTTAAATCTTGTTCCCACTTTTGTTTGGGTTTATAGCTTATTTTATAATTTTCCTTCTCTTGCAGCTTGATGCACATGTTTGTTATAAATCTTTTTATTATCATTGTTTCTGTAATTACATATTCAAAGCTGCTTCCTTTTGATAATCTCAGTCTGTTTCCCAATTTGTCCTTTAAGTAGGTTTTCAGTTGATGGTATGCAAACATTGTACCATGAGTTATTCCATATTTGTACTTCATTTTTTCAAATGTTAATAAATTATTTCCCAAAAAACAATTTTCTATTCTTTAAATTCCTTTTCTCTCCCATTCTGTAAAGGAAAGATTATCTATTGTGAAAGGGATTAGTTGATTTTGCATCAATAATAATTTTGGTATTTGGTAATTTGTTTTTTTTTCCTTTCCAAATGAATTTTCTTCCATATATTGAGTAAATGATGCAGTACTGGTGAACTTTTATATTGCACCAGCTTTTCATCCCACTTATAAAGTATATGTTTTGGTATCTTCTGCCCTATTTTATCTAGTTCTATATTAGTCCAATCTGGTTTTTCCCTTGTCTGATAAAAATCTGATAAATACCTTAATTGTGCTGCCCTATAATAATTTTTAAAGTTTGGTAACCGCAAACCACCTTGGTTGTACCACTCTGTTAATTTATCTAACGCTATCCTCGGTTTTCCCCCTTTCCATAAAAAATTCCTTATTATTCTCTTTAGTTCATTGACGAATTTCTCTGTTAAGGGAATTGGTAATGATTGAACTAGGTATTGTATCCTTGGGAAGACATTCATTTTAATGCAATTTACCCTCCCTATCAACATTAGTGGTAATTCTTTCCAATGTTCTAAGTCTTCCTGTAATTTCTTTATTAATGGCTGATAATTTAATTTGTACAGGTGTCTTAAATTATTATCTAATCTTATACATAGGTATCGGATTGCTTGTGTTTGCCATTTAAATGGTGATTCTTTTTAAAATTCTGTATATTTGCATTGATCTTGTGCCCGATATTTCTCCATATTCCTTTAATTTCTTATGTAGTTCTTTTATTGATATTTCTGGTTATTTTAAGTATATTATGATGTCATCTGCAAATAAACTGATTTTATACTCCTTCTCCTTTATTTTGAGCCCTTTTATTTTATTTTCTGTTCTTATCAGTTCTGCCAATGGTTCTATTGCCAAAGCAAACAGTGAGGGAGATAGTGGGCATCCCTGCCTAGTTGACCTACTTAAATTAAATTGGTTTGATACATATCCATTTACTCTCACCTTTGCCAATTGTCCATTATATAATGCTTTAATCCAATTAATATATTTTTCTGGTAGATTGAACCTCTGTAATACTTTTAATAAATAATTCCATTCTACCCTGTCAAAGGCTTTTTCTGCATCTAAAGCAACAGCCACTGTTGGCATCTTATTTCTTTGAACTGCATGAATTAAATTAATAAATTTACAGACATAATCTGCTGTTCATCTTTTCTTAATAAATCCAGTTTGATCTTGTTTTACTATTTTTGTTACACTGTCGGCCAATCTGTTTGCTAATAATTTTGCTATTATCTTCTAATCTGAATTAAGTAGAGATATTTCTATAAGATTAGAGATTAGATATTAAGTCTATATGATTCTGGTGTTAGTGGATCCTTCCCCATCTTTGGTATTACTGTAATTATTGCTGTCTTACATGAATCTGACAATTTTTGTGTTTCTTCTATCTGGTTCATTACTTACAGGAGAGGAGGAATTAATAACTCTTTAAATATTTTATAGAATTCTATTGGGAATCCATCCTCTCCAGGCATTGTATTGTTTGGCAGCTTTTTAATTATATCCTGTACTTCCTCTATTTAAAATGGTTTTATCAGCTTGTTTTGCTCCTCTCTGCAATTTTGGCAGTTCAATTTTAACTAAAAACTTTTCTATTTTATCATCTTTTCCCTTGTTCTCAGTTTGGTATAATTGTTCACAATATTCCTTAAAGTTCTCATTAATCTCTATTGGATTATATGTAATTTGTTTGTCCTTTTTCCTTGATGCCAATACAGTTCTTTTAGCTTGTTCTCTTTTAAGTTGCCAGGCTAATATTTTGTGCAATTTTTCTCCTAGCTCATAATACTTCTGCTTTATTTTCATTATGTTCTTCTCCACCTTATACGTTTGTAATGTTTCATATAACAACATATAACAATTACAGCACGGAAACAGGCCATTAGGCCCTTCTAGTCCGCACCGAACCAAACACCCCTTTCTAGTCCCACCTCCCTGCACAATGCCCATAACCCTCCATCTTCTTCTCATCCATATACCTGTCCAACCTTTTCTTAAATAATACAATTGACTCCGCCGCCACTATTTCTCCCGGAAGATGATTCCACACAGCTACCACTCTCTGAGTAAAGAAGTTCCCCCTCATGTTACCTCTAAACCTCTGCCCCTTAATTCTTAACTCATGTCCTCTTGTTTTAATCTTTCCTCCTCTTAACGGAAATAGTCTATCCACATCCATTCTGTCTATCCCTTTCATAATCTTAAATACTTCTATCAAATCCCCTCTCAACCTTCTACGCTCCAAAGAATAAAGACCCAATCTGTCCAATCTCTCCCCATACTCCAGATGCTTAAACCCAGGCAACATTCTGGTAAACCTTCTCTGCACTCTCTCCACTCTGTTTATATCCTTCCTATAATTAGGCGACCAGAACTGCACACAGAACTCCAAATTAGGCCGCACCAACGTCTTATACAATCTCAACATCACCTCCCAACTCCTATATTCCATGCAATGATTGATAAAGGCCAGCATACTAAAAGCCTTCTTCACCACCCTATTCACGTGAGTTTCTACCTTCAGGGAACGATGTACCGTTACTCCTAAATCTTTCTGCTCTTCTGTATTCCTCAATGCTCTCCCATTTACCACATATGTCCTATTCTGATTCTTCTTTCCAAAATGAAGCACCTCACACTTATCAGCATTAAATTCCATCTGCCATTTTTCAGCCCACTTTTCTAAGCAGCCCAAATCCCTCTGCAATCCTTGAAAACCTTCTTCATTATCCACTATTCCACCTATCTTAGTATCGTCTGCATATTTACTAATCCAATTCACCACCCCATCATCTAGATCATTAATGTATATAACGAACAACAATGGGCCCAATACAGATCCTTGAGGCACACCACTGGTCACCGGCCTCCAACCTGACAGACAATTATCCACTACCACTCTCTGGCCTCTCCCTTTCAGCCAATGTTCAATCCATTTGACTATCTTAAAATTTATACCTAAAGACTGCACATTCCTAACTAACCTTCCATGTGGTACCTTATCGAAGGCCTTACTGAAGTCCATATAGACAACATCCACTGCGCTACCCTCATCCACATTCCTAGTCACCTCTTCAAAAAATTCAATCAGATTGGTTTCGTATTTTATTTTTTTGTCAGACAATTCTCTTTTTTTTATTATATTGTCCCGTGTTACTAATTATTTTTCTGTACTTACTATCTCCCTTTCCAACTTTTCTATTTCCCGATTGTAGTCCTTTTTCATCTTAGTTACATAACTTATTATCTGCCCTCTAATAAAGGCTTTCATTGCATCTCATGATATAAATTTGTCTTTCACTGATTCTGTATTTATTTCAAACTACATTTTAATTTGGTGTTCAATAAATTCTCTAAATTCCTGTCTTTTAAGTAGCATGGAGTTTAATCTCCATCTATATGTTCTTGGTGCGATGTCCTCCAGTTCTATTGCTAATAACAGGGGCGAATGATTTGATAGTAGTTTAGCTTTGTATTCAGTTTTCCTAACTCTCCCTTGAAAATGGGCCGGCAACAAAAACATATCAATCCTTGAGTATGTTTTATGTCTACTCAAATAATATGAGTATTCCTTCTACCTTGGGTGCTGCCTCCTCCATATATCCATAAGTTTAATTTCCTGCATTGATTTAACCATAAATTTGGCCACTTTATTCTTTTTGCTAGTCTTTTGTCCAGTTTTATCCAACATTGGATCCAAATTAAGGTTTAAATCCCCTCCTATCAATATATTCCCCTGCGTATCTTCAATCTTAAAAAAAATCTTGCATAAACTTTTGATCCTCTTCCTTAGGTGCGTATATATTGATCAAATTCCAGAATTTTGAGTATATCTGACACTTTATCATTACATATCTCCCTTCTGGATCTATTATTTCCTCCTCTATTTTGATTGGTACATTTTTATTGATTAATATAGCTACACCTCTGGCTTTTGAATTATATGATGCTGCCGCTATGTTCCCTACCCAGTCTCTCCTTAATTTATTTTGTTCCACTTCAGTTAGATGCGTTTCCTGCACAAATGCTATGTCTATTTTTTTTTCCAGCAAATTTAATAGCCTTTTTCGTTTAATTTGGTTTTGTATTCCATTAATATTTATAGTCATATAGTTTAACATGGCCATCTCATATTCTGTTTACACCTCATTTCTGCTTCCTCACCATCACCTTCCCCCTTTTCCCCATTTTCATCTCTCAGTTTTCCCTTTTTGAACTCAATGTATCACAACACTTTTAAAACATAAAATACTTCAACAACTCTCACATCTAAAATTCCCTTAACCCCAAGTGTACATTCCCCCCCTCCTCTGAGTTGCCCCTTGTCCCTTGTCAGGCAACCACAACTTCCCTCTCCATTTGGATTTTGAACCCACTCGCAAGGGTCAACTGATTTCGCAGTGACTGTTATTCTCTCCCACCCAACACCCTCCAGAAAAGACTTTTATCTTTACATATTACAAAGATCACCCTCTTTTTTCCCCCTTACTTCCTTTCTTCCCTTTTCTTTCCCTTCTTTAATTCTTACTTATACATTATTTTTACATCTTTATATGTATTTTGTCGTCATTCTTCGTTCTTGTTATATTTCTTATTCTCTCCTTCTGTCCTGCAGGCATTCTGCAAATTCTTGTGCTTCCTCTGGATCCGAGAACAGTCTGTTTTGCTCCCCTGGGATAAATATTTTAAGCACAGCTGGATATCTTAACATAAATTTATAGCCTTTTTTCCATAGGATTGATTTTGCTGTGTTAAACTCCTTCCTCATCTTTAGGTGTTCAAAACTTATGTCTGGGTAAAAAAATATTTTTTGACCTTTGTTTTTTGTCTTCTCTAATTTTATTCCTTGCCTTCTCCAGTATATTTTCTCTTGACATGTATCTCAGAAATTTTACGAAAAATTATCTTGGCTTTTGTTGTGACTGTGGTTTCGGGGCTAATGTTCTGTTTGCCCTTTCTATTTCCATTCTTTCCTGTATTTCTGACATTCCCAGAACCTTTGGAATCCATTCTTTTATAAATTCTTTCATATTTGTGCCTTCTTCATCTTCCTTTAGGCCCACTATCTTTATATTGTTTCACCTACTATAGTTTTCCATTATATCCATCTTCTGAGCTAACAACTCCTGTGTTTCTTTCACTTTTTTGTCACTTTCTTCCAATTTTCTTCTTAAGTTGTTCACTTTCATTTCTACAGTCATTTCTCATTCTTCCACATTTTCTAATCTTTTCCCTATTTCTGTTATGACCAGCTCTATTCTACTCACTTTTTCTTCTGTACTTTTCATTTTTCTTTTAATTTCACTAAATTCTAATGTCAACCATTCTTTTTAAGCTCTCATTTGTTCTTGAAAATTTTTAAAATCTATATACTGTCCATCTATTTTACCTTCTCTTCCTCTGTGCAGAGCTTGGTCTTCTTCCTCTTCTTCTGTCTCTGCACCTGTGTT
Source organism: Narcine bancroftii (assembly GCF_036971445.1). Lineage (NCBI taxonomy): Eukaryota > Metazoa > Chordata > Chondrichthyes > Torpediniformes > Narcinidae > Narcine > Narcine bancroftii. Next base: position 147,757,237 of record NC_091469.1, read on the forward strand.
TGTGTCTTCTACTTCTCTTCCTTGTATCTGTGTCTCTTCTGACTTTCTTGTTGAGCTGCTTGCCTCAGTTTGCTGGGTGTTTTTTTGCATGGCTTCTTGCTGTTGGTCCTCTTCTTCTGGACTAGTCATCTGTTGGGCCTCCTGTTGCTGTTCTTCTTTCCTATCACTCCCTTTCCTGTCGCTTTCCTGTTCTTCCAGCTAAGAGTCCTGGTGTCGGGCATCCCTCAGCTGGTCGCACTGTGTTTGCTTGCTCCTCAGCTGGGCCCCCCTCCCATTGGTGTTCTCTTTTTCCTTAGTGTGTGCAGTTGCGCACTTTTGTTTGGGTCAGAGAACCATTTTTGCAGTCCAGCGTTTGGGAGGTTGCGACTCTGCGGGGTCGTCACCAACCTCAGGCTCTTTTCTCCATGATGGCTCCCTGTTTCTTCTTGCAGGTCAGGCCTTCTCCTTTCTCTTCCGGCATCTTTTCTTCATTTTTTCTGTTGTTTTTACTTTTTCCTTCTTGGGTGCCATTTTATTTCATTTTCCACAACTTTATCTTTTATTTGTTATGTTTTGTGTTTCTTGAACTTTGTATTTTTTTCATTTTATTTCTTCTTTTCTGGAGAGGGCTGGTATTCTCCTTCCGGCCACTACTCCATCACGTGACTCCTCCAAGGGTGGCACTTACAGCGTGGTGGTTAGCACAACGCTATCACAGCGCCAGTGGCCCGGGTTCGAATGTACAGAATTTGTACATTCTCCGCATGTGTCCCCATTCTTGGAGTTTGCTGGCAGAATGGTGGAAATGTGAAGAGATATAAATGGGATTGGTTGAAATAACTGCTTTACAAATGCAGACGTGGCCGGTTTCTCTGATTGACATTTATGATTCCCATCAGGAGATCAAAGACCTTTGGAAAGATTAATTAAGAAGTCTGTAAAGAGTTTCTATGTTCTGAGTGGGTTTCCTCTGGAGGTTGCAAGTTAATTGGGGTATTTGGAGAGCATGTCTAAATTAAGATTGAACTACTGATTTTTGTTTGAGCCAAAGCCTTATTTAAGAATGCAACTCCAACAGTGTCATGTCATTTGCAGACGCCACAACTGTAGTCGGCCTCATCAGCAACAATGATAAGTCGCAGAACAGAGCCAAGGTGGAAGATCTCGTGAAATGGTGCGAGAATAACAACCTGAGTCTCAATGTGGACAAGACGAAGGAGATGATCATGCACTTCAGGAGGACCAGGAACAAACCATCCTCTAGTACACATTAATAACTCTGTAGTGGAGAGAGAATATAGCATCAAGTTCCTTGGAATTCACTTAATGAGTGACCTATTGTGAACACTCAACATCTCCTCACTTGTCAGGAAGGCACAACAGCGACTGCACTTCCTGAAAAGAGTGAAGTGGGCAAGGCTACCGGCCAACATTACAGGAGCTCTACAGGAGCTCTTTTGAGAGCGTCGTGGTTGGTTACATCACAGTGTGGTACAGTTGCTGCAGAGAAATATATTGTAGGTCAATCCACTCGACAATAATAGTGGGAGGGAGGATCACCGGAGTCTCCCTCGCTCCTCATCCACTGATGCGATATATAGGGATTATTGTCTGAAGAGGGCTCACAAAATCATTGAGGATCACTTTCACTCCCACACATCATCTATCAGCCGCTGCCGTCGGGAAAGAGATACAGGAGCATCAGAGCCAGTTCCACCAGGCTAAGAAACAGCTTCTTCTCACAGGCAGCGATAATGCTGAACATCCAAAGGAGCTGTTCACACCGACCATCCAAGACTCTCACATACATAAAACAATAATTTTTATTTTTATATATGAATACTTGTCCTACATATGTATTGTTTGAATGTATGTGCATTATGTCTGCATATTTTGCATCGAGGTCCAGAGAACATTGTTTCATCAGGTTGTACTTGTGCACTCAGTTGACAATAAACTTGACTTGATTAGTGATGGAATAGGATTGGAAGGGAAATGAATGGACAATAATCAATTGTGTATTGACTATTGCTGGTCTCCAGATTTACACAGATAGGAAGATTAACACAAATACTTTAAACAAATTATCACACAGTTAGGATGAGATTTTTGTATCCGATTGCACATGGAATGAAGAATGGATTCAAGGAGAAATGTTTCCACCGAAGCTTAGAATTGTTATCGGAAAAGGTTGAATGAACTTTATCTTTTCTCCTTGGAGCGATGAAGGATAAAGGTGACCTGATGGAGGTGTGGAAGATGATGAGAGGCATTGAAATGGTTAACATGGAGGGACATGGTTTCAAGGTGCTTGGGAGTAAGTAGAGGGGGGATGTAAGAGGACGTTTTTTCACACAGAGAGAAGTGGGTGCTAGCAATGGTGGTGGAGGCAGGTACAATAGGATCTTTTAAGAAACTATTAGGTGCATAACTATTAGGTATAAAAAATGGAGGGTTATACAGTGGGAAGATTCTTGGCAGCTGTTGGAGTAAGTATTTGTCAGCACAATACTGTGGGCTGAAGGGCCTGTACTGTGCTGTAGATTTCTATATTCTATGTAAGAGGAGGACAAAATTCAACCCATCAGATTCATGCAACTCTGAGTAAAACAACCCTGGCGCTCCCCCTCTTCCAGCAAAGGGCTGGATCCCTGGAATTCTTACCCTGGAGGGTTGTGGAGACTAGGCCATTGGGGTGATTTACAAGAAAGTCATTAACATTTTGGAAGATCAGTGAGTTAAGTGCCCTGTGGACCTGGATCATTCATGAGCATATTGAATGGTAGGACAGGCTTGAAAGGCCAAGAGGCCATTTTCGTCTGTTCCTTCCCTCCTTTACCAAATCAAGGCAAGGAGCGCCCAGAATGGAGATGGTAGACTAAACCAAGTAAATAGCAACACTATATGTAACACACAGAAAAGCAATGGCACTCACAAGGAAATTCAGTTGAAAATACCAAATAAGTATTGCATTCAGTTCAGGTAACATTAATATAAAGAGGATATTGATACTTTGGAAAGGGTGCAGAGGATGTGGCCCGAACTGGAGAATGTGTCAAATGCAGCAAGGCTCACAGAGCTAGGGCTTTTCTCTTTGGTATTACTGTAATTATTGCTGTCTTACATGAACCTGGCAATTTTTGTGAAGATCCCAAAGAGCTGCTGAGCAGACAAAGGCATACCATAGGCAAATTATCCAAACATGTTTCTTTTGTATCACATGAACTGAAGGACTGTGAATACATGTTCGTGCATAGAGAAACACATGGACTGCCCTTGCAGGTGCCATACAAGGGACCATGCAGGGTGATAAGATGAACGAGGTCAACCTGCATCTTGGACATTGCCGGGCAGCCTCTGTCATTCACAATTGACAGGCTTAAACCTGGCCATGTTGATAAAACTGCCCCTATTCAACAGCTAGGAGTCCGACGTAGTGGTTGACCTCCCATAAAACTACCCGGTGATAGTGCCAATTCTGGGAGAGGGGAGGTACCATGTAGTGACACCATAGATAGACTAAAACACTCAGAAGTCTAGCAAACTGGCAAGGGATGTCATAATGTCATGATGTCATAAAGTGGTGGGTGGTTCAGTGTTTTAAAAGAATACTCCCGTGACTCAAGTAAACTAGTTTAGACTTACCTGCACCTGTGTGTGTTGTCACTTTGAGTTCATCAGCCACCAACCCGTTTTCAGTGATTACTTCACCTCATTGGAACCAACCTTGTCCAGTTTCGCTTTAGACCCAAATTATGAGAGACCTAAGAAAATATAACAAAAAGATGCTCCAACTAAACCCATGGTTCTCGACCTTTTTATTTCCACTCATGTACCACTTTAAGTATTCCCTATGCCATAGGTGCTCTGTGATTAGTAAGGAATTGCTTAAGGTGGGATGTGGGTGAAATAAAAGTGTGAAAAATCACTGTTTTAATCATCCCTAATTGACTCGTTATGTGCACAGTTTCATAACTCCAAAGGAAATGGGCCAGTGACAATTTTTCACAAGCCAAATATTTTAGTAACAATTGGGTTGAGAGCAGTGATTCTCAACCTTCCCTTCCCACTCACATCTTACCTTAAACAATCCCTTACTAATCAAAGAGCACCGATGGCAGAGGGATTCCTTAAGGTGGGATGTGAATGGAAAGAAAAATGTTGAGAACCTCTGGGCTAAACTGTTGATGGAAATAACCCTCCTGTATCCTGGATGAGAAAGAAATAAGTCAAGATTTATTCACCTTTTCACTCTGAGCTCTAGGGTCGCAATGCCAATCAAGCGTCAAGTCCCAAGCAGCCAGTGAACTTTTCACCTTGCACGGAGAGGAATTATTGTAAGATATTAAAGATACATTCAAAATCTCATCCCCTGTTAATGGATCAGAATCATGGCACAACAGTCCAAGATAAATCAAATGATATCTTTGAAAAATAAGATCTAGCAAGCTTGATCACAGACAACAGTTTACAGCCATTTCATTTTATTTGCTGAGATAATAACTTTAGTGTTTTATAAAAGCCAAGTAAAATACCAAGTAAGTTAATGATTGCATTCATTTTCAAAGTTTGGATCTGATTACTATCTGTCTGGTTCATTAAACTCAATCGTGTTCCATATTAAGATTCATGGTGTTGAGTATTTGGACACACATTGCTGCCATAACTTTTATTGAATTGCAGGCTGTAAAAAATATATTAATTATTCAACACTGTTCACAATAATGAACTGAAAAAAATCATGAAATGTAAAGGATGATCCATAACATTGGTTATGATTCAAAGATCAATGACATTAAAGCTGAACAAAGTCCTTGTTAGAGGCTTAATACATCAGAACTACATCATTCTTTTTTTTTAATATTAATGATATTTTTATCTATCTGGCTACATATTTTTAAAATTAATAGTCATTGATCAATCCAAAGCAGCAACTCCCCATTTAGAAGGAGAAGCAGAGGAGACGAACCTGGGTTCGGCAATTGGCTCTGCAGCTGAATGACACGCATAGGTGGCAACTTGTGGCCGAGGAAGCCATGCAGACCACGGGCTGCTGTCAAGATCAAAGGACTCACCGCAGGCTACGGACTCCTGGAGGCTGGTTCATGAGACCAGGTATCAGAACCGGGATTGGAGAGCATGCTGAGGGCAAGGAAGGCTCCTGAAGGGCCCTGGGTGCTGAAGGCTTCCTCCTCGTGATAGAGGTTTGGATTTGGGCTTGGGCCGTCGATGGTTTGGTCTTAACTGGGATCCTGTGCAGCTGCAGTGGCTGCGGGAGCGCTGGAGGTGAATCTGCGGACACGAAGTGACTCACTTTGATGTTAAATCTGGACAAAAGTGAGGTGATGTAGTTTGGAAGGTCAAACCAGAAGGTGAGCACAGGATTAATGGTTGGATACTTAACAGGGAACAGGAACAGAGGGGCCTGGGGTCCAAATCCATACATCAGTCAGGGTTGCCGCGCAGATTGATAGGAGAGTCAAGAAGGCCTATGGGACGCTGGGCTTCATTAATAGGGGGATTGAGTTCACAACTCTACAAATCTTTGGTGAGACTACACCTAGAGTATTGTGTTCATTTCTGGTCACCTCATTATAGGAAGGATGTGGAAGCTATAGAGAGGAGATTTAGCAGGATGTTACCTGGATTGGAAAGTAAGTCTTGCAAGGCAAAGTTAGCAAAGCTGAGACATTTCTCTTTGGAGCATAGAAGGATGAGAGGTGACTTAATAGAGGTCTACAAGATTCTGAGAGGCATAGATAAGGTGGACAGCCAGCACCCTTTTGTCCCAGGCAGAAGTCTAAACACAGGGGGCATCTTATCACTCTCTTTTGGTTCTTTTTCTCTGACTGTAAGGGGTAAAGGGCAATGCTAATGTTAATGGCGAATCTTTGTCTTCCTTAAGGCAGACTGAAGGCAATTTTGTGCAAGATTACATTTCTGTTTTATTACATCACAATAAATAGTATCTGATCTGATCTGAACACCAATTGTGGACGAAGCTAAATGTGATGGTTTCTTGTTTGCCTATCAGTGAACATGTCCACCAATTACAACTGGATCAGCTTAATTGTTTATCCAGAATAACCAGAGATATCTCATGATGGATTTGTCAATCAAGCAGATATCTCCAAGTGTTTCATCTCTACGGTGTCAGGGGAAATGTAAGGATCAATCTCAAAATACTGAATGTGGTCTCAGATTATTTCTCAGTATTTCTTTTCAGAGATTCTCATATTATTGAGTTGTAATTTGTCTTTGCTTGTTTTGATAATGACGCACATCACTGGGTGGTATTGGAGGAAATCCAGATCTCATTTCAAGACAAGTTGGTCAATACTTTTGTCTAATAGCTCATGATCCATGCACTTACAGTTCATCTGGAGTGTGGGGAGATTCCAGTGGGAAGTTGATCAGTCTCCAGGAAGAAAAGTCTAAAGGGCTTTCTACTGTGCTGTCTCGTCAAAGTTTGAACATTTAAAATGTAAGTAAAACAGGATAGACGGGTTTATAAGCAGAGTTTGAAGGAGAGAATTCCTCATCATCTGTTTCAGTAGCCAAAACCATGCAATAGGTGGCTTATCAACATCAAAAGCAATGAGGAAGGAGCACAGAGATAAATGAAGTTGGAAAGAAGAGACATCTGCCTTGTTAGCTCATCCCTACTTTACGGTCGTTTTAATGGGCTGGTCGGTCGCCTGTTTGAGTATACGGTCTAGTGCTGAAACGTTGACTGACCGTCTCTCTCCGCGGATGCTGCCCGACCCATTGATTCACTCCAGCCTTGCTTTGTTTGCTGAAACGTTCCCCTGGACCTGCACCTTTTGTGCTTCTCCTTTTTGTGGAAACTTGGCGAGAGTTTGCGCTGCTGTAAAGATTATGAAAAATGTTACATTAACAGGGGTATCTTTTTTTTGAACAGGTCTATTTAAACACTCACCAATTCAAAGGAGGTTCACCTCGACTGAAGGTAAATTGCTTGCCGCAATACATTTTTCATCATGAGCTCCAGATTATGTGATGCCCTCTGAATGGACGTCTTTCTGGCATTACCAATTTCCTCAGCATTGAGGATTTTTTTTCCCCTTTATGTACTTTCCCACAGGAATGCGTTGGCTCCCAAACCCAGGACTTCTGATAGTTTAAAATCAGGGATAGCTATTACACAGGGATCACGTCATCATTAAGTCATACTGCACTTGTGGGCCAAACCCTTGGATCACCTTTCCAGCATTGTCAAAGCATGTCCACTGGACAATCTGCACCATTTGTAATGTGAAATGAAGTGAAAGAGGCAGGAGAAGCACAGGCACTGCAGATCCTGGAATCCTGTGTGAACAAAGAGAAACTGGAAGGCTCAACAAGTCAGACAGCCTCCATGGGGAAAGATGGCCAGTCCCTTGACTTGAAGCATTAGTTGACCATTCCTTATGATGGATTCTGCCTGACCAGCTTACTCCCTCTAAGCTTCTCTTGGTGTCCATTCACATGTGAGGGTCATGGGCTGGGCTTACACTAATTGTCCAATGGGGTCGAGCTTCTAACTTCCAAATCCTGAAGTCTGCCGCAGTTTGTTGCCAGCTTCCTTCTTCTCCATGTGGCCACTTTGCTTTCGATCAGCTCCTCCAGTTTCCACCGTTGTTGATTGGCCCCCATGGATAATGGACCAGTAAAATCTGAGAGTCGATGGGAATATGGGGTGAACATAGTTAGATTGATGCAGGATTCATGCATCAGACTGTGAGGGGGGGGGGGTGGGGGGATGGCAAAAGATATGTCCCTGTGCTGTATGACTTGAAATATTCTACAGGTGTACCATGGAGGCATTCTGTCTGGTTGCATTAAAGTCTGGTTTGGAGGTGCCAATTCACAGGACAGGAAAAGATTAGAGAGCAGTGAATTCAAGCAGTGCCTTCATGAGGACCAGTCTCCGCTCCATTAAGGACATTTGCAAGAGGTGGTGTCTGAAGAAAGCACCCTCTATCCGCAAGGACCCTCACCACCCAGGCCATGCACTCTTCACACTGCTGCCAGCAGAAAAATGGCACAGGAGCCTGAAGATGAACACAAGAACAGCTTCTTCCCCTCCGTAATCAAATTTCTGAATGAACAATGAACCCCAGACACTAGTTTCTCCTCTTTTCCAGGCCAATTTATTTATTTTGAAATGTAATTTATAGCAATATTTGCACCTGCATTGCTACTGCAAAATTATATTTTCTCCTCCACAAGTTCCATCAGTACTGGGACACCACAGGGCTGTGTTCTTAGCCCCCTGCTCTACTCACCTTACACTTACGGCTGTGTGGTATGGCATAACCGTCGACAAATTCGCTGATGATACCAAGGTGGTGGGTTATATAAAAAGAAGCGACGTGTCAGCATGCAGGAGGGAGATTGAGAACTTGGCTGAATGGTGCACCAACAACAACCCCACACTCAATGTCATAAAAAACCAAGGCCTTTTGATTTCAGGAAGGGAAAACCAAAGGTGTATGATCCAGTGATCATTGGGGGAATCCGAGGTGGAGAGGGTGAGCAAATTTAAGTTCTTGAAAGTCACTATCTCGGAGGATCTTTCCTGGATCCAACACACCGATGGCATCGTGAAGAAAGCACATGAGCACCTCTGCTTCCTCCGGAGATTGGGCAGGATTGGTAAGACATTGGAAACCCTGGCAAATTTCTACAGATGTGAGGTGAAAAGTGTGCTGACCGGCTGCATCACGGTTTGGTATGGGGATGGGTCACCAATACCCTTGAGTGTAAAGCCGAGCAAAAGGTACTGAATACAGCCCAGGATATCACAGGCAAACACTTTCCCACCATCAAGAATATCTGCGGTGAACGCTGTTGAGGGAGAGCAGCAGCAGTCATCATGGATCCACCCCGCACAGCACACATTCTGTTCTCGCTGCTGCCATCAGAAAAGAGGTATATATGCCACAAGACTCGCACTGCCAGGTTCAGGAACAGGTGCTACCCCTCCACCATCAAACTCCTCAACAACAAAATCAGGGATGCATTTAAAGTCTCTTGGTTTTGGCTTGGCCTTTTTCTCTCTCTTTGTATTCCACAGTCAGTAGTTTATATGTGTACATTGCGTACAGTTTTGTTTTGCACTATTTATAAGTGGTCATTCTGCTTGACCCACATTTAAAAGAATCTCAGGGTTATTTGTGATATTATGTACGAACTGTGCCAATGAATCTGAAATCTGAATCTAAATCTAACAAAAAATTCTGATTCCAATTCTGACTCCCTGAAAGTCAGTTTTGAACTTTAGGACATTGTTAGCACATTGTTATCAGTCTGGAGTCACATGTTGGCCAAGAAAGCACAATTTCATCTTTGAATTAATGAATAATATTGTTTTCAAAAATCAAAGCTTTAATTACTATCTCTGACAGTATTTTATTTTTTTTGTAATGACTTGAATTTCAACATCGCCTCTGGTACAATGGGATTTGAACTTACCTTTCCAAGATCAGCCTTGGGATGCAAGTCTAGTGACCCCACTGTTCTGCCTTTTCTTCCAGAGATTGCATGGCACTATCTACTGAAGAGCACTTGGAGATGCTGGTCATTCTCCTCCAATAACATCCTAATCACAGAGAGGAGAGCAGTACTTTGATGTTAAATCTGGACAAAAGTGAGGTGATGTAGTTTGGAAGATCAAACCAGAAGGTGAGCACAGGGTTAATGGTTGGATACTTAACAGGGTACAGGAATAGAGGGGCCTGGGGTCCAAATCCATACATCAGTCAGGGTTGCCGCACAGATTGATAGGAGAGTCAAGAAGGCCTATGGAACGCTGGGCTTCATTAATAGGGGGATTGAGTTCAAGAGTCGAGAGATCATGTTGCAACTCTACAAATCTTTGGTGAGACCACACCTAGAGTATTGCGTTCAGTTCAGGTCACTTCATTATAGGAAGGATGTGGAAGCTATAGAGAGGAGATTTAGCAGGATGTTACCTGGATTGGAAAGTAAGTCTTGCAAGGCAAAGTTATCAAAGCTGAGACATTTCTCTTTGGAGCATAGAAGGATGAGAGGTGACTTAATAGAGGTCTACAAGATTCTGAGAGGCATAGATAAGGTGGACAGCCAGCACCCTTTTATCGCAGGCAGAAGTCTAAACACGGGGGGATGCTTTAAAATGTGAAGGGAAGAAACTTTAAGGGAGACATCAGGGGTAAGTTTTTTACAGAAAGAGGTGTGGGTGCCTGTAATCTCTTGCCGGAGGTAATAGTGGAGGCTGAAACATTAGGACGTTTAAGAGAATCTTACACAGGCACATGGATTGTTGGTAGGAATATATAGATTGGCACAACATCGAGGGCTGAAAGGCCTGTACTGTGCAGTAATGTTCGATGTTAAACAAGAGATTCTGCAGATGCTGGGGTTGAGTGCAGCACCCTAATGTGCTGGAAAAACTCAGCAGGTCACGGCATGCGGCATCCTTCGGAAACCAAGGGTGCCCATTGTTTCAGGCCTGACTAGAGAAAGAAAAGAGGCAGGTGTCTGAATTAAATGGTGGGAGGGTGGGGGTTGGGTGGAGTTTGGCATGCACTTGCACCTGGTGGTAGAGAGCTGTGACAGCAACACCTTCACACGGCTCTGCACCATGTGGGACTCGTTCACGCACTCGGATACTGTGGCGGGGCTGGAGGGGGTCCACCTGAACACACATGGCGACGGACGCTTCTATCAGGCCAAGAAACAGAAGGTGCCGGGTGCTGAGGCACTGGTGGATGGGTGCAAAAGTTATTACTTTAGACATCCCCAGGCCAATCAACGTCCACGTTATATATCACTTTGATCTGTAATGGCGGCTCCTTTTAAGTGGTTATTTTGAAGGAAAATATTGGGAAAAACTCAATTTTTCTGTTGATTAAAATTCAGAATATGCTTGCTTTCTTCCATTGAAATTGTTAGTTATAGAGAGCAGATCCTTTGCAAACTGGTAATATTTTGGTTTGGTTATCCATGGGCACTCTGACATATATGCATTTGTTACGCGACTCGGCTGTAATGCGGTATGAAATTTTGGACCCCCAATTACCGCATTCTAATGAGGTTTTACTGTGGCTTGAGAACCACAGAGCAAACAATAAAGAAAGGGAAGATTATGAAAGAAAACTTGCAAAAATATAAAAACATAGCAAAATATTTTAATTATATGAAGCAGAAAGGGTAGCTAACATGAACATAGGTTCTTTAGAGATTGACTAGAATGATACCAGGAATGAAAGGGTTTGTATATGAGGAACGGTTGCCGGCTCTTGGACTGTACTTGTTGGTTGCATTTCAAATCCTGAAAGACTTGGGCAGAGTAGATGTGGCAAGGATGTTGACCTTGGTAGGGGATTCGAGGACAAGAGGGCACAATTGCAGGATAAAAAGGCATCAATTTAAAACAGAGATGTGGAAAAATTTCTTTACTGAAAGGGTCATGAGTCTGTAGAACTTGTCACAGGCGGTGGTGGAAACAAGGTCGTTGGGTGCATGGAAGGCAGAGATTGGCAGGTATTTGATTAATCAGGGGCATCAAGGGTTACGGGGAGAAAGCCAGGGTGTGGGGCTGAGTGGACGGATGGATCAGCTAGTGATTAGAATGGTGGAGCAGACTCAGTGGGCCAACAGGTCTACTTCTGCTCCTAGACCTTGTGATCTTGAGATGAGAAGATGAAAGTATTTTATTTCCTGCTTCTGATTGAACTTAGGAATTGTAAGATGATTTTGTCTTTGCTCCGGACCAACTGATCTCTCTCTCTGTGACTCTGCACTCGTGTACTATGTTGTACTTTTTGTACTATGTATGGGCACTGCAGTTGGACAGCTCGCAAAATGAACTTTATCACTGTATCCTGATTTACATGGTGATGAACAAAAAGCATTGGACCTTGATTAATTAGCCATTTTCCCACTCGAACCTGCTCCACCACTCAGTAAGATCAAAATTGTCTCAGTAAAAATACAATGCTTGAGAAACTCAGCAGGTCAAGCAAACTGAAATTTCGGATTTGACCAACACATCAAGGTGCGGAAAAATGTCGGCTGGCATCCGGACAAAAGAGTAGAGGGGGAAGGGTGCTCGCAAATGCAGGAGTGATAGGTGGAGAAGGGACGGAGGGGACAGCAGAAATCAAGGGGGGGGGGTGGGATGACCAGGAGAAGGCAGGGATGAGCACTGGAAAGGGGAAAGGAAGGGGTAGGGGGAAGGGGAGAGCAGGTAATCAGAAACCGGAAAAGTCGATGTTAATGCCATCTGGCTGGAGAGTGCCCGGGTGTTGTTCCTCCAATTTACGGTTGGTCTTGGTGGGACAGTACATAAGGCCATGGACAGACATGTGAGTGTGGGTTGTCAAAGCTGTCTCAGTTCCCTTTCATTTCAGGGTTGGCATGGTTAGATTAGCGGTTCATACACTGTTCTAGCGCCATCAGCCCAGCACTGTCTGTAAGCCATTTGTATGTTCTTCCATGTCTGCATGAGTTTCCTGTGGGTGATCTGGTTTTCTCCTACACTTCAAAAATAATGTATAGGTGTTGTAGGTCAACTGCGTGTAAATGGGTGACATGGGCTCATGGGTCAAAAGGTCTTGTCACCCTGCTGTATGTCTATAAAAAAGAAACACTTGCTTGATTCATCTGGGATCAGAAACATCTGTTGACCTCAGCGCACAACACTGCCCCAAAGCTCTTAGAAGAAAAGGTCTCCCCGGATTCGCAGCCCTCTGAGGAACGGACAATCATTGTCAATTAAGGCGTCCTGAACAATGTCCCTGGTTCTAGATGATCCTACCAGGGGAAACATTCTCGTCGAAAGCTCCCTAAGAATAGCTCACTTCCTATCCTTCTCAACTTCCAAAGAGTAATAACATGGAGCAAAGAACGAGACCGGCCATTGACATGTTCTTTGCAAAACTCGCTGCTTTATTGTTTGCTCCTGAGTGTTTTCAAAGGCGCTCCAGGTTCCTGCTGCTGGGAACCAGAAGTTGCATGGCTGACTGGCAGCTATTCATACTTTGCGTGTGCGGGCCCTTTCGTTGAGGGGAAGGGAGAGAAGGCCCGGCACCATTTTGGTGTAGACTGCTTTCACCGTGCGTGCATTACAATCAGAGCTGGTTCGCCTGAACTCCAAATGTATTGGTCGCCACAAACACATTACATGCAATAATTCTTCATGGGATAACAATATTCATCCAGGAATCAGCTTGGTGAACCTTCTTAGCAAGGGTCTCAAGACATATATAATAATTTTATGCGATATCTTTATGTATATATATGATTATTATATGTGATGAATGGTTGCATATGTACAGTCAGATAATAATAAATTTTAACTTGAATGGTCATGCATTTCTTTGTATTGTCACAATAATAACATGTCCATCATTTTTGGCCTCTCCTCACCGCTGTAACTCTTTGCATGTTTGACACCAGGCTGTTGAAATAGATTTCTGATTCTGAGCCTTGTCACAGGAAGTGGTTACCAGATTTAATGAATCGATTTCAAAACTGTGCTTAAAGTCCCCTTGAGATGGCACAGCATATCCACTGGACTCCTGGGAATCCTTAGACTGAAGCCATTCGAAGTAGAGAAGGAGGATGAAGGACGGGATCAAGAACCACGAGACTATGAGTAGTCTTGGCATGGAAGCATTGCGGAAACAGGGGGCACGGTTGGCGTAGCGGTTTACCGGAATGCTGTTACAGAGCCAGTGATAGGAATCCTGCACTGTCCGTCAGGAGTTTGCACGTTCTTCCTGTGTCTTTGTGGGTTTTCCCCGGGGGACTCCAGTTTCCTCCCACAATTCAAAACATACCAGGAGATTGTAGGTCAATTGGTTCCTGGGCCGATAGGGCCTGTTACTGTGTTAAGATGGTAGAAAGTAGTGCGACACAAACGACACACCACCTTCCCTCTCTTAGGCACCTACTGCCCCTTTACAGTGAGCCTCTGGCCTCAATGCCTAGTTGATTTTGTTATCCTCAAGTCTCAGTTCTCGTTCATTGGGCCTGAACCCCCTGGGGTCAAAAACCCTCTCCCTCTCAGCCTTGCACACGACCTTTGAGACAGAAGATTCTGAAGATCACAATTCTCAGAAAAGTTTCCCCGGGGGCACAGGAGTAAGCTGCACAGAGGAAGTGATGAGACCCAGGGCCACTCGATGTCTTTGAATGGACTCCCTTCTGCTTCTCTTCCTTGTTCCAACAATGGTATCATCTTACATGCCGACTCTCTGTTTGTCTTTGCAAAGGAAAGATTTTTGTTTAACTTTTGCACATGGCAATAGCTTGAAATTTTCAATCTTGTTTCTCTGTCCCACTCGCAATTTGTGGTCAGGGTGGAATGTCTCTTATGCTCTGTCATATCCTTGACCCTGGCACCCCGGAGGCAGCATACAATCAGGGGTCTTCTCCACGGCCAAAAAACCTTCTGACTGACCCTTGACGCAGCAGAAACCCCTGTCTATTCTCCTGGCAACTGAGTTAGCAATGATCAGTCCATAAGAAAGAGGGACAGAAATAGGCTATTCAACCTATTGAGCCTGGGCCACCAGTTAATCATGAGCTGATCCATTTCCCACTCAATGCCACTGCACAGCCTTCTCTCCATGACGTTTGATGCCCTGACTAATCAATAGCCTATCGATCTCTGCCGTAAATGTACCCAATGATCTGGCCTCCACAACTGCCTGTGACAACAAATTTCACAGATGGTTAGCGCAGCGGTTAACGTAATGCTGTTCCTGCGCCAGTGACCAGCGTTCGGATCCAGAGCTGTCTGTAAGGAGTTTGTACATTCTCCTCGTGTCTGTGCGGGTTTCTCCAGGTGCTCCGGTTTCCCCCCACCCTTCAAAAATGTGCAAGTCATAGGTCAACTGGGTGGAGCTGGGCAGCATGAGATCATGAGCCACAATGGCCTGTCTAAAATTTAAATTTTAAATTTAGATAAAGCCCATTTGGTTCTATGAACAGAAGAAAATAATGGTTCTCTCCTGGTCTGATCTCTAGCGTAGTTTTAAACAAGCCACAAAGTTCAATCACCTTTCAGAATGATAATAAAAACAGGCCTTGTCAGCTCTGATACAACCTGGGAATGAATGACCTGGATGATGCAGAAGTGAATGACAGCGAAACACTGGTGTTCACTATCAGTTCTCCGAAACTGACAGCAGCTTTAGGGATTCTTGCAAGCTTGTGTTCTGATGTGGAGATGCAGAAACTGTGGACACCGGTTTAATCCAACTCTTCGGCCTTTGCTTTGTATTGGGGCAGAAAGAGCCAAAGCAGGAGACAAAATGAGGTATGGGAGGATGTTGAGAAACGTGGAAGAGCAGCAGGAGTACTTCCCTCAGATCCTCGGTGGATGCAGGAGCGATGGATGGGCTGCTTCCACGGACACGTGGGATGCCTTTTTTTTTAAGCCAAGAACAGAGAGAGATTGTGCTGGATGTTTTGCTTTACAGAGAGAGTACTGAGTACAGATCTGATCACTGCAATGCAGCAAAGCACTGGGGACGGAGATTTGCCAAGACTGCAAAAATGTAGCTTTTCAGAGAGTTTTGATAGATTATCATTGTTTCCCTTGGAATAAATCAGGCTGAGTGGAGATTTAAGGGAAGAGCATTAAATTCTGAGGATTCCTGATTGCGAAGCCAGCATGCTGATCGTGGGGTTAGATCGACCGTGAATGCATTGAATGCCCTGGCCGTAGACTCATAAAGCCATACAGTTTGGAACAGACCCTTCTGCCCAATTCATCCACACTAACTCATTCTGAGCTAATCCCATTTGCCTGCATTTGGTCAACATCCTTCTCAATTCTTCTTCTCCAGAGATCAGTCCCGAGGTCTTTCGAACATTGTCAGTGTGTGGATTTCCGTAGCTCCCTCTTGTTCCAGATATTCTTTAAACATTTGAGTTTCACATACAGCCCGGCAACAGGTCCTTTCGGCACATGAGCCTATGCTGCCCCTATTTAAACCTCCATCCCCTGGTGGGTTTTGACTGATGGGAGGAAATTGGAGCACCTGGAGGAGACACTCACAGACACGGGGAGAACATACAAACTCCTTACAGACAATGCCAGATTTGAACCTGGGTTGCTGGCATGGTGCTAAACTTTACGCTAACCGTGCTGCCCCAATGGACTACCATCTGAGTGAAAATGTTGTCCTGGGGTTCCTCCTGAATATCTCCCCTCTCACCTTTAACCTATGTCTAATCACTTCTTTGCTGGAAATAGTCATTTCCTGTGTCCAACTGAAGTTACTTATCACTTACCTGAACAGGCCTGAACATTATGTACAACCACAGCATAGGAAAAGGCCCACCTCATCTGCGCCAAACAATTTTTTCCTCCCAGCAACTTACCCTCTACTGATGTCATGCTCACCGGCCGATACTTTTCCAGATTATTCTTAGAGCCTTCCTTAAACTATGGGACAACAATTAGCTATCCTCCAATCCTCTGGAAATTCACCCATGGCTAAGGATGTTTTAAACTCCTCTGACAGGGAGGGCACTGCAATTTCTGCACTGGTCTCCCTCAATGTCCAAGGGAATATCTTGTCAAGCCCTGGGATTTATCCACGCTCATTTGCTTCAAGACGGCAAGCACCTTCTCCTCAGTAATCAGTACATGACCTTACTACTGCTTTGCCTCACTGTGTGTTCAACTCCCAAGTAAATATAGAAGCAAAACAGCATTTAAGACTTCCCTGTCTCTATTGGTTCCGTGCACAGATGACCACTCTGACCCTCTCTGATCCAGGTCCTGCTGTCTGCAGATTTGGACTGGTTCTGTTCTTGGTTTTCTATAGCTTGTTAAATGATAAAGCATCTAGGCCACTTAAAAATAATTCTGGTCTTAAATGCATTTCTTCCTTGTTACACCCTCACAGTTCTCGCCTCGTGCATATGATTAATTACATAGATTCTCTGCTGAACATAAAGGAAACTATGGATGTTTTCGTTATTGTCATACCTAAGATATGAGGCATGTTAAGAAATCTTCTCAGGGTCCTTGTAGAAGAAATGATTCTTCAAAGGAAAATTCACGGCACTAAAATAATGGAAAATAACAGCATTATATACCTTTTATTGTTTCTGATTTCCTTGGACCTTGAAATATTTTTAACTGTAAAACCTGCATTAATTCATTACAAAGGCATTTGGATTTGAGAGACCTTTCTATCTGTGATCCTCACCTCTTCAACACCTCACTCTTCTGTTACTAATGAAGTTTCATGTCTTGTGACCTGGGCAAAACCAAGGAAGCAACTGTGGACTTCAGGAGAAAATCAGGAGAACACAAACCAGCCCTCATCAAGGGAGAAAGGCAAAGTCTTCAAATTCCTCGGTGTCAACACCTTCAAGGATCTGTATTCGATGTTCCCTGTAAATGCAATCATAAAAAAGGCTCGCCAGCGGCTATAATTGGTGGGTAGTTTGAGGAGATTCGGTACGCCACCGAGGACTCGTGAAAACTTCTACAGGCGTGCCGCGGAGAACATTCTGGCTGGTTGCATCATTATCTGGTACGGAGGTGCCAATGCTCAGGACAAGAAAAAATCTCCAGAGGGTTGTTAATGGGCACCAGACTTCTCTCCATCGAGGACATCTACAAGAGGTGGTGCCTTAAAAAAGCAGCCTCTGTCCTCCAGGACCCCCACCACCCAGGCCACACCTTCTTCACTCCGCTACTATCAGAAAAAGAGTAAAGGATCCTGAAGGCGGGCACAGGGACAATTTCTTCCGCACTGCATCAGATTCCCAAATGAACAATGAACCACAGACACTGCCTGACTTTGTATTTGTTTTGTAAGGTGGTTTAAATAAATGTTTCATGCTGCCATAAAAAAAAATTGTCACACGTTCATGACAATAAATTCTGATTCTGGTTCTGGTTTGTGGTTCTAGTTCTGAACTCCCTCCTCAAATCTCCCTCTACTCTACCAGTCAGGCTGGGTGTTCACAGCTGTTTTCCCTTCAGCAGTTCGTCTACCAATACTACCCCATGTATTCAAGCATGAACTGAAACGTGAGATCGAATTTACCTGAAAGTATTCACTGATAAATGTGAAATCTAATTCTTAACGTGTTCCCCTTCCATCACATGTCCTTAGGAATAAGATAAATCAGCTATAGAGGGAACCATGTCAAGAGAAAATCTGCTTTGACGGGATCAGTTTCCTTTAATTAATGGGGTTGTGGCGGTGCACATTGATCGCTGGCGAACCGGCTCCGCATGTCACAACTCTCTGGCAGAGCAGTCGAGTGAAGATGGCGCCGCCGGGGGGGGATCAACAGCACCTCGTGGCTCAGGCCACAGTGCGCGCCTCTAGGCAGCGCGGTGACCTCACCGCCTGTAAGGGGCGAACCTCATGCCTGCCCTTAAAGAAAGCGCACGAAGATTCAAATAAAGCTGTTCAACTGAAGCCTGTACTGACCTATGGTATGCTTCAGTCGATGTTGTTACCACTACAGAGTATCTTTATTTCATCATTTAAAACATAAACTACCTGCCAACATCTAAGGAGAGGAGTTGAGTCAATTTCATGTGGCCCTCTGTGATTGTTCCAAGGTGACTTGTACTTAGAGGAATGAATGAGAGCAGAAGTCGGTCATCTGTCCTGTCGAGCCTGCTCTATCATTCAATAAGATCACAGCTGATCTGGATGTGGACTCAGCTCTGTGATGGCACTGATTCACCACAGCTTACAAACAAATAAAGAATACACTCACTCGTTTCCTTCAGCCACACCATGGAGTCGACTTTCTTTTGTTATTCACGAGACACAACATTGCATTCTTTGAATCACCAAACAACACCCAACTGGCCTTCTCATTGGCTTACCGCCACACAGGTGATCCTGACCCTGTCACTCTCCTCCTCCTGCATTTGAGATTCATCGCCCATACACTGACGCTTAACACACCCGCGGTTCGCATCGCTTATGTCATCAGTGGCGACCGGCACCGCTCCCCACGAAGGTACGTACGTGACCGCAATAGTTTCACTTACCTTCCTGTCTCCCACAACCCTTAATGCCCCTCCTGTTGAAAAACCTATCAATCTGTGTCTTAAATACATGCACCGAGGCAGCCTCTGCTACTTCATTGGGCAGAGAATTCCATAGATTTACTGTGGAGAAGCAGTTCTCCTTAACCCTGCCTTTAATTCAATCCCCTGAATCTTGAGACTATGACCCCAAGTTCACCTGCCAGTAGAAACAACCTAACTGTTTTTTTTAGTCTTATCTATTTACTTCAAGGGGTGCAGTACTGGAGCTCACCAAAAGCGACAACAAGGAGGTCTTGCAAGACCTGGGCTCGGTGGTTGCCATGTTGTATTTGGCGTGATATAATTGAGAGCGAATGGTAGGACGAGGAAGGAGGACGAGTATACCAGTCATGGAGAAATAGGTTCCTTGTATGTCCAGAATACCGCTCAGCGAGGTGGAGGGGGGCTGGTGTGGCAGAGCGGAGCGATGCGATGTGACCCCTTGAGGTGCCGGAGCGGAGCTCCGCTGAGCTCTGGCAGCACTCACCCCTGTTTACCTCATAATTTTATGTCTGTATAAAATACCCCCCTCTCCTTATGATGGAGAGCATGATCTCTGGTGATGATGTAATCTAGTGATTCTGTGTGATCCCTTGTGAGACTATTAAGTGAAGTGAATCTCCTGGTCATTCCTTGATCTCCTACTAGATTCCATGTGATCTAATGATCCCTTCTTAAAGACACTTCAGCAATCTCCTGAACCACACATTCACCCTCTCTATGATAACATCTTCCTCAGGATCAGTCAGAGACCTATGGCATGGAAATAAGCTCCTTAGCCCAACTTTCCCACCCACACTAACCCCACCTGCCTACGTCCATAGATCCGTCCAAATTTTTTTGTAAACAATACAATAATATCTGCTTCAACCACCTCCTCTGGAAGTTAATTCCATAAATCAACCACTCCTTGTATAAAAAGGTTACCCCTCAGGTTCCTCTTAAATCTCTCCTTCCCCCACCCCCCACCTCCCTCCCCCAACTCCCCACCCCCCCTCACCTAAAACCTACATCCTCTGCTTATAGATTAATCTAACTTGGGTAAAAGACTGTGCTTTCATCCGAGCTATTCCTCTCATAATCTTGCATATGAGATCACTCTCCTGCACTCCTGGGAATAAAGCCCTCGCCTGGTCAACCTTTCCCAAAAGCCCAAGCCTCCTGTGTCCTGGCAACGTCCTCGCCAATCTTCTCTGCTCCTTCTTCCATTTGACATCATCTTTCCCACAGGAGGCAGAACCAAACTTAGTGACCAGGATGAAGAAGAGGTCAAGTCAAATCAAGTTCATTATCATCTGAGAAGAAGACCATTGAGCCCATCAGATCCATGCTGGTCTCCAGCAGTTCAATTCCTTTAGTCGCATTCCCCCTCTCCTTATGCCCTTATTCTCCGCAACATTTTTTCCTCTGGTCCCTCACCACTCGCCTACGCTAAGACCCTTGATGATGTCCTTGCGCTGTCTTCACTGTACTTTTCCCCAGACCTTACACTTGGTTTTAGTAAAACACTGCAACCTGCACTCTGACTTACAGCCAAACTGCACCCCTTGCTTCAGTTTTATTGTAGCACGACCTGCTGTGCTGACCGATCGATCAACTCACCTGGATGGTGTGGGAAATGAAGCTAATTTCAGTGTGTTTGTCTGTTTTTGCACTGAGGACCAGAGAACGCTGCTTTGTCGGGTTGTACTTTTACAGTCAGATGACAATAAACTTGACTTGAGGTAAAAGCATTCAAAGCTGGAGAAACGCAGCAGGTTCTTTTTATAGCAAAGGTAACCGATGTTTCGGGCTTGAGCCCTTCATCAAGATATGGAAAAATGACTTGACTTTTCACCCATCTTGGGACATGTGACAATAACCAATTCCACTCCTTCAGTTCATGGGGTAATTTACAGTAAATTCAAGATTATTTTATTGTCAAATTATAATGTATTATGCATGAAAATAGAAAATGTGATTTTGCACAAAATTTCCTTTCGACTACCATGAGGCAAAGCTTCGCCATCGGCAGCAAATGTCAAGCGCACATTACCGCCAGAGAAGGGAGTCACCCCAGGGTCACTCAAAGTCCATGGTTTCACCTCCCGAGCTCCCGCAAGCTCCGCAGCTCGACAGCCTTTGATCCAAACCATCAGCAGCCCGAGCTCCAAATGCACTCACCTGACACAGTCAGGAAGCTTCCAGTCCCCTCTTGTACCTCAGTGCGAACACCTGGTGCCCCTTCAGCCTGTCTCGAGCAGTCCACAGCCTGATGTGTGTCCTTTAGCCACAGTCACCCACAGTCCGCAGCCTGTGTGGGTTCCTCGCTTCGAACCCACTGTAGGAGGGAGCCAAGAACTTGGTGTAAACCCCTTCACTCACTCATCCAAGGTGCATGTAAACAGCAGCTGAGGTCAGGATGGCACCTGGGGCACTGGAGCTGCCAGATAGAAGCCCTAACCCGCTGCACCTCTGTGCGGTCCCACACACTTCTGAGAGCTGGCACGGTTGCAGAGAGAGTGGAGCCGCTGCCTGAGTGCTCCAGAGAACTAGGTTCAATTCTGACCTGCGGTGTGGTCCGTGTGGAGATTGCGCTTTCTCCCTGTGACGGTATGTGTCCTCCCTCCCACAACCCAGAGGTGTGAGGGTTACTCACTTAATTGGCTGCTGCGAATTGCGTGTGGTGCATAGGTGACTGGAAGAAGCTGTGAGGAGTTGTTGAGAATTGTGAGGAGCATAAAAGGAAACACGATTGGTGTAGGATTGGTTGGCATGGACCTGATGGGCTGAAGGGCCGGTCCCCTTGCTGAATCTCTCCAGGACTCAATGGTGATGTGCCTCCCTGATTCAAGCTCGATTATCAATTAGCTTCCCTCTCCCTCCGAAACATGGGGAAGTTGCAGGCTTCTCCCGAGACCACAGGATGGAGCAAAGTAAATCTAGCAAAGGCATCGAAGAGGGATGCAATCATTCGTTCTTCAATCTCTGCATTAAAAGTGCACTCATTGACATTGGAGATTGACTCTGTCTCTTTAATCCATGAAATAACCCTGTCACTACAGTTAACTCAACGTTATTACAGCGGCAGCAAACCTGGGATTGGGTCTACTGCAATCTGTAAGGAGTTTGTACATTCTCACCATGACCTGCATGAGTTTTCTCCAGGTGCTCCGGTTTCCTCCCATCCTTCAAGAGCCAATGGGGTTTGGAAAGTTTAATTGGGAGAAAACTGGGGCCAAAAATAATCATGGGGTCATGTTTGAAGGGAACTAGAATTATCCTATGAGATTTAAATCTGCATATTGATTGGACAGTCATTAAATAGTCATTGTATGTAAATTACAAGACCTTTCCTGGTTGACCCTGCTCTCACTGGCTGGCTCTTGACTCCTCCCCCATTCTTCCCCATAAAGGCTAGCCCGCCACAAGCCCGGCCCAGTTTGAGGCCGGGTCAGTGTGAGTGACCGACACAGGGATGTTGTCCATCTTTTGAAGATAAAAGCCTTCAGTTTCGGCAACTTCACTCTTTGTGCAACTGATTTGCATCACAGATCACACTGGCAAGATCATCATAGATTTTAAAAAATTGTGGAGTATGTCAGAGATTAATTATTTTGCACAGAGCCACAGAGGAGAGGGCTATTTTAAATTTGGTCTTTTGTGGGGAGGCAGGTTTAATAAGGGATCTTCTGAATAAAGATCCTTTGGTTGGGTTGGGGGGAGCTTTTGGTAGGTGGGGGGGGGGGTAAAGGGGAGGGTGGGGCTGTTAGAGAAAGCATTGCAATACAGTTTGACGATGAAAACTACAGGTCCACACCCAGTGTCTTCAATTTAAATAAGGCCAATTATAATGGTGTGAGAGACAGGTTTTCTAAGGTGGACTGGATAATCAAGCCCAGAAGAGGAAGAGCTTCATTCAAACGACTGATCCTCAGCAAGCATATATCCTGATTCAAAATAAGGATTCCACAAGGAAAAGGCACCATCCATGATTGACACAGAAAATAAAAGATAAATTCCAGAGAAAAGTATGCAAAATGGCAAGTGCTCGTGGTGGACGAGAGCAGCCATTCTCAACCATTCATCCCCCCCCTCCCTCCCAGGACTTTGCTCAAAGTTTATGTGTCCACCCTGGTGAGGGGGGGGGGCACACCACATTTAAGTGAAAGATTTTGTTTTCGTTTCACCTCCTATAATGTCAATATTGTTTAAGGCAGGGGTGTCAAACTCAAATTCACGGAGGGCCAAAATTAAAAACTTGGACTAAGTCGAGGGCCGATCTAAATATTTATTGAAAATTTTCAACAACATCTGCATGTTTTCTCTTCTTTCAACATATGTAATGTTAAACTTTTTCTTATTAAAATAAATGTTTAATAATAGTTTTGGATAAACTCTTTCATTGTCATTGTCATTGTCATTGGCCCATTTCCTTTGGAGCTCTGAAACCGTGCACATGACGAGTCAATGAGGGATGATTAAAGCAGTGGTCTTCAAACTTTTTCTTTCCACCCACAGACCACCTTAAGCAATCCCTTACTAATCACAGAGCACCAATGGCACAGGGACGCGAGTGGAAAGAAAAAGGTTGAGAACTGTTGTATTGTGGTAACTCCACATCTGATTAGGTTAATTGTTAGGCAAGTGGTCAGAGAAGGACGACCCCCCCCCCACCCCAAGAAAGGCTTAAATCACAGGAACAAAATAAGCTTCCGTCTCACTGCTCCCAATCTTACACACAGTCCTGACGTGGAATGTGGGGATGCAGCTCCACGTTCACCCGAGTTCAGGTGCTGTCTGTGTGGAGTTTGTACGCTCTCCCCTTGTCTTGGACCAACGAGTCGGTCGCCTGACGAAGGCACCTGAACCCCCCGTTGAAACGCCGGTGTCCAGGGCGGTGGAGGAATTGGCTGAGAAGAGCGCGTTGCTCCCACCCCCCTCCCATGGTTAGAGAGGGATTAAACTGCGATCTCACGGCGCCGGGCTCATCTCCAACAAAAGGAGCGGGGGGCAGGGTCCGCCGCGCACGGAGCGAGGGGGAAGGCATCGCCAATGAGACGTTCGGTCCGGCGTCGCCGCTGAAGCGCAGACCCAGCGAGGATGGTCCCCAACTCCAGCCGCGTCTGTGTGTCCGGGAGCCAGGCGGGCTGAGTGCAGTGCTCCGATCCCCGGGATTCGGGACTCTGAGATCCCTCCACACCTCCGGCGTCTTCATTTTCACCTTCAGTGTGCATGCGCTATACTGGCGTGGTGGCCAGTGGGCCAACTCTAATATATATTTAATATGATCTTGCGGGCCAAATATAATTATATCGCGGGCCAAATTTGGCCCGCGGGCCAGAGTTTGACATGTGTGGTTTAAGGTATTTTTTTTAATGTAGAGGTTAGAAGTACGGAAGAAACCAAAACTTCTCTCCTGCCAACTATGTAAAAAAGAACAATATTTATGTTGTGTGAGGTGAAATGAAAACAAATCTTACAATTAAATGTTCTGTGGCCCAAAGTAGGGCCTTAGGGGCCCCCTTTAAGAATGGCTGGGCTATAGGACAGGGTGCATGGTAGTTAGCAGCAAAATTTTGTAAGCAATTTTGTATTTTAGATAAAATTTGCACAACATTTGAAAACCAATTGGGCATCTGATGTAAATGTGGAACCTCTGAAGGAATGAGGCTGATGAATTATTAACAGTAAACAATGAAATGTAGTGGGTTAGCGCAATGCCTTTACAGCACCAATGATCGGGACTGGGGTTCTAATCCCACTCTGTAAGGAGTTTGTATGTGTCTTCGCATGTCTACGTGGATTTTCCCTGGGGGCTCTGGTTTTCTCCCAACATTTGAAATGTTCTGAGGCTGTAGGTTAATTGGATATAAGTTGGGTGGCATGGAATCATGGGCCGAAATGGCCTGTTAATGTGCTCTATGTCTAATTTTTAAAATTAAAACATTAAATGGCAGATATGTCAAACAATATTTTGCATTAATCTTCATCATGGAAAACATTGCTAACACCACTCAGATCTCAGCAAGGCAAATTTCAAATAACATGATACAACTCCCAGAAGGCATTGAACTGGCCATGTGACATCAATGTGTTGTATGGAATATATATTTGGGAGATAATTGGTAAAATAAGAGTAGGTTACATACAGGCACACATTTTAAAGCAGATCTTATTTGAAATACTGAAGAATTCATATTCAGTGGACTTTACAGAAACTATGGAGAATGCTATGGACATTCCACAAGTAGGTGCTAATTGAAATGACATCATCAAATGAATCAACTGGAGACAGGTCATCTGTGTTGAATATTTTTACAAGGCTTCTGACCTTTCTGCAAGGTGCTCACCCAAAAGTCAATGAGAAATTTTGTTTAACTAAGACAACAGATGGGAGCAAAAGACTAACTTCTATCGTTTATTGGAGAAGGTGGTGGATTTTGTGGCAAGTGAGAGAGTCACATGGGCTTTCTAGCAGTTGTAAGATGAAGGGAGAGAGAGAATGAACAGTCACAGCTGAAGCAAGCAGGAAAAAGAATGCTCCAGAGCAACAGATGGCTGGAAGTGCTATCTGTCTGATGTTTCTCTTGGAATAAGTGGAACAGAAAGGAACTCTGTATTAGCCTGAAAGAAAGAGGTTATCATCTGGAGAACCCTGATGGGGCAAGTTTAATCAGCAAGACATTGAGGTGACTAATGGTGGTACCTCAGTTGTGGAAATCCTGGGACAACAAATCTCTCTCTGCAAACACTATGAGAACCTACCTTTTGAGCACCAAAGCCTGGTGAACTTTATACATCTTAAATTCTGTGCACAGTTAAGAATTGCCTGCAACCAGGGAACTTGGAAGAATGAGACATGAGATTGAACTGTAAACCAAAGATCTTTAAAATTTACACACACATCATTCACGTGCGCTTAGAATTAGAAGGGGGTTAATTTAGGTTAGATAAAGATAAGTTAAAGTTTGATTCTGTTTTCATGTTTAAAGATAATTAAAAACAACTTTTGTTTAGGTAACTACTTGTCGTGGTGAATATCAATTGCTGGTGGGTTTTGGGGTTTTTTGGGCTCGTAACAGCGCGATGACATCAATATATGTCAGGCATGTGATTTGGGCTTTTAAAAGGTTTCAAACATTCTGACTAGTAACTCCATTTGATTCAATGAAGAAACACCTTGTGTGGTTATTTCATCATGTTCACTGGGATTCCAGTGGCCACAATTGGACGAGTCCAAAAACGTATTTTTGGACAAACATGGACTCTGCAGCCATTGCTGTGAAGCTGCCGCCTTTCTGGACAGCTGAGCCTGAACTGTGGTTCCAACAGGCTGAAGCACCATTTCACCTTCGCAAAGTCGAGTCGGACACTGCTTCTTATTACCATCTTGACCGTGCCTTGGACCAGGCTGTCGGTAAGAGGGTCGGCGACTTCCGACGGGATGCACCACATACCAGCAAATACGACATTCTGCAAGCACTTTTATTGCAGGTATACGTTATATCCCGTAGGGAAAGGGCAGCCAAAATACTACACCTCAATGGGTTGGGAGACCGTGCCCCTTCAAAGCTAATGAACAAAAAGCTGTTCCTAACAGTTGGTGAAAGTTCCAATCTGCTATTCAAGCAGCTCTCTTTAGAGTGAATGCCAGCTGATATTAGGCTCTTGTTATCCAAGTATTCATTTGAGGACCCAAGAGCTGTAGCAGCTCTGGTTATAAAAGGTCAGCAAGGAAAAACAAGTCAGCACAACAACCCCTCCACTCTTGACCACGCGTCACACTCTAGTTCTCTTAGCACATCACTCCCTTCAAACTTTGGTGATATGAAAGTACACCACCAGGTCACCAGGGGTCATCCCAGTGACCTTGTATATAAGGCAGTCCAGAGCTACAGTCTAGTCTTCCAGGTTCATCTTGCAGAGAGTAAAGACCTCTTAGTGTACATATTAGTTTATTAAAGTTGTCTTATACTCGCACTACTGGTGTGGTTATTGTCAGTACACAAACAACACCCCAAAATAGGCAAGCAGTGTGTGGACACCTCATCTTTATGTTAATATCGCAGACGTTGGGGACTAAATGGCCATAAGCGCCTTTCATCCTGCTCGTGTGTGGGAAACGTTCAGGGCAACCACCAGTAAGGGCTCTGATGGTTGGCAAAAAACCTGCAAGCCTATTGTATATATGGAACCAAAATTTCTGGTGGACATGGGTTCAGAATTTAGTGTATTTCCACCCACCGGTTTTGACACATGACATCCGACCCCGAACCTGCAACTACAGGCAGTTAGCAGTTCCAGTGTTCTGACCTTCGGCACCAGGAAGATGAATGTCAAGTTCGAGAATCATCTCTACACTTGGCCATTTATTAAAGCAGCAGTATCCCGACCTTTGCCTGGAGCAGCTTTTCTTTGGACTCATTCACTCCTCATCGACTTAAAAGGTGTTGGCTAATAGATGGCCTGATCTGGGCTGATGAGCTGCCCTGGGTATTATTGGTCATTAGAACAATTTCCAAGGAGGACCTCCAAGCTTCATCTGCCGAGCTTGTGTACGGTGAACCATTGGTGGTCCCAGGGGAGTTCATCCCCTGCCATTTCAACTCCAACCATGATCTTAAGAAACTGTTAACCAGGCTAAGGGAGACTGTAGGAAAATTGACCCCTATACCACCATCTTAGCATGGATAACACTCTTCTTTCATGCCCGAAGACTTCAAAAACTGTGAATATGTCCTCGTCCATAGGGGAACAGTTGGTCAACCTTTTCAGATGTTTTACGAAGGACTTTATAAGATACTCAGACAAACTAGGTCGACCTGTATTTTTGACATTGGAGGGAAGCCACAGTCTTTCACTATTGACAGGCTTAAACCAACTTGTGTCGACGCCTTCTCCACTGCAGCAGCCAACAGTCCATCACAGAGGTCGACCACCTAAGAGACAGATAAACCTTCCTGGTCCATATAGCAGCACTATGGTGGCACTACAACTCTCAGAAGGCTTTGATCCAGCTATGTGACCGTCAGTGCATGATGACGTCAACGAGTGTTGGGCACATGATTTGGGCTTTTAAAAGGTTGCGCCCTTTCTGAATCTGTTTGATTCATTGAAGAGATGCCTTGTATGGTTATTTCCTCGTGTCCACTGCGATTCCAGTAGCCACAGTAGAACTTACAACAAAGGTAAGGGATGGAGCATTTTGAAAACTCACGAGGTTTAAGGCAGACAAGTGGCCAGGCAGGACTGCATTGGTGGTACTTCAGCGGAAGTGGCTGCAGAGGGGGTGCACCTGTGGGAGTCAGCGTGTGCATCTGAAGTGAAATCAGACTATAAAAGAAGATAGCAAAAATATCTCATCAAAGCATGCAGGCTTTCATTATAAATAGTCAAATTTTAAAATGGGAAGTGAGGGTGACTAGTCGGGAGATGTCTCAGCTCTCACTTCAACAATACAGATGGTTGCTTCTACATTTATACAATTTCAAATGAGTAAGGGGAAGAACGACCATCACTCTTAATGTTACATCATTCTATATACAAAAAAAATGGCTTCCCATCCCTGGCACCTGGCTTTTTGGTGTTTACTTTTCATACGACAAAATAGAATGATGTTATGCTAACTTTATCTTTGCTTTTCATTGTATTTGTCCTTGCAAAATCTGCACAATCGGTGCCTATTCTCGAAGCAGGCTTGCAAGGTCATTTTGCAGCTGTCTAACTGTTTTCAGCCATTTTATGTCACACTAAAGGTTTGTCAGCCATTTTGTGTTAAAAGCAAAAGCTTTAGCATTGAGATAGAAGTTAAAAAAAAAGCATTAAAATATAAGTGAGATTGAAACTATTCTTCTACACACCCATTGGTTAAAAATTTTCAAGGGTACCAAAAGATTGGAAAACTGCTAACATGACTCTCAGGTTCAAAAAAGGGATAAAAGGAGAAGACACTGCACGGCGAGCCAGTTGGTTCAATAACTTTTACTGGCACAAAGCTTGGAGTCAATAATCTAAAATGACAGAGCTAATCAGTGATGAAAACTGAATGAAATTAAACCTGCTCAACGTGATTTCATGAAAGGTAAATCAAAGCAGCAAGAGTTAATAGAGGGGACCCTGTAGATGTCATACATATAAATTTCCAAAAGGCATTTCCACATCAGAGGTTGATGCATAAATTAAAGGCCCATAGAAGTGCGGGTGGTAAATTGGACAACTGGCAGCTTTGTTGGAAACTGAGATTTGGAATAAATGAGTCCTTTTCAGATGACATCACAATGACTTTGGCCATCTTGACTATAATGAACCAGGCCACCATGACCACCATGAGATGGCCACTATGATCGCGCAGAACATGGCCACAGCAATCACAACCACCCGAACCTATTCTGCCCACCTTTGCTAGAAGAGATTTTTTTTTCCTTGATGAGGGTAATCAGATGGACATATTGCAACACTGCAGAAATTCAGCAGGTCCTGGCAGTTGCAATCAGAGAAACAGAGCCCACATTTAAGATCTCCTGAACATTTCCTGCAATATCTATTCTTATTCTATGTTTCCAGACTCAGCAGCTTTCAGGCTGTGAATATGTTGGCAAGATGATTTTGCCGCTCCCTTCTGTCTCGTTCAAAGGATGTAAGGTGTCATATTTAACCTTAGCTTTGTGCACATAGTTCTTCGACGTTCACTACACATCATCTTGCTGAGGTAATTGTCAAGGTGCATTACCAGGATAATCTGAGTGGAGGCTGTGACCCTGTCATTACTTTAAGGTAAAATAGATAACAAGTGAAAACTAGTTCAGTCAGTTTCCACTCACTTGCAGTGTTGAACAAGTTGCATCTAATGCCACTTCAGAGGAGCAAGCATTCAAGATTATTTTATTGTCATTGCTCAAGCTGAACATGAGGTCAGAATGCCAGACAGCCGATAGCCTAAGCAGCTGCTGTATGGAGAACTGTGTCAGTCAGATGGGGGGGGGGGGGGGCGGTGGGGGGTGAGCAGAAGAAACATTACAAAGACTGCCACAAAGTGTCCTTCAAAGGCCTGGATGTTGGCATCAACACGTGAGAGACGCTTTCCCTTGACCGTCCAGCTTGGCGCAGCAAAATCACCACAGGAGCCAGTGCAGTTGAAGTCTGGCGTATCATTGAGGCGCAACAAAAGCGGGCTGTGCGCAAGGCCCGAGCAGCATCCACTGCCATGACAGCACCCACCCGCTTGTGTCCCACATGTAGGCGAGCCTTCAGGGCCCAGATTGGCCTCACCAGTCACCTCCGGACCCACAGCCACCAATCTTCCATTTGACTTTGAAGCCATGGTCATCTTCGACTATGAAGGATGAACACTGAAAATACTGATCGTCATGTAATAAAACAGAAAATGTGATATTCCACAAAATTTCCTCCAGTCTACCACAAGGCATCAACAGAAATTGCCCAGGGCCTCTTACAGTCAGAGAAAGAGAAGCAAAAGAGAGTGTTCCCCACCCCCCCAACCCCCAACCCCCCAAGCCACTGAGTGCCCGTGGATTCACCTCCAGCGCCCCGCAGTCTCCTCGGCTGCATAGCCTTCAGTCCAAAACATCAGCAAACCCCAGATCCAGATGCACACCCCTCTGATGCAATCAGGAAGCCTCCGGCACCCTCTCGCATCTCGGTTCCACTACCTGGTACCCCTTCAGCCAGTCTCAAGCCAGTCTCCAGCAGTCCACGACCTGATGTGAGTCCCTTGACCGCCAGCAGCCCACATGAGGGCTTCAGACTGCAACTTTTGACATTTTCAGTTACTTTACCATTAACATGTCACTCCTAAATGCTTCCATACCCTGTGCGTTAGAATAAAATCTCAAATGCTTTGGCAATGTCACGCATTTGAGAATCTCATGGATATTTGCCAAGAGAAAACAAATAAGACTGCGATGTGAAGCAAAACTGAAAATGCTAGAAGAAATTGTGGTGGCACAGTTCGCGTAGCGGTTAGTGCAATGTTATTGCACCAGCGACCAGGGTTCGAATCTGGCTGTGCCTGTGAGGAGTTAGTTACGTTCTCCCGGCGTTTCTTCACGGAATTCCACCGGGCGCTCCAATTTCCTCCCACACTCCAAGAACGTACAGGGTTCGTAGGTTAATTGGTGTATTTGGGGGACACGGGCTCATGGGCTCGTTACTGGGCTGAATGTCTATTTTTTTAATAAATAAACAGAGGGTCAAATAGCACCTTTTGAAAAGAAAACAATTTCAGGTCGGGGGTTAGGCGATGAAGAGGTCTGGTCTCCGACCCAAACATTGGATGGCTTAGTTCCTTGAGAATTTTCTGCTTTTGTTTCCCCAGGAGCCAAGTGGGTGAGAGTCATATGCCTGACCTCAGTTTTGCCTTCATTTAAGGTAGCTCTGCATACATAAAGGGAGATGGGAACATCTGTGATGCGGAAAGAGGGGTGGTGTATTGTCTTCATTTGGATGAGATGACAAGCTGACAATAACCTTGTGACTGTTTAAATAAAAAAATATATAGTCGAGTTACCCATTCAGTCCTGAGTCATTCAGTATTGACTCATTAATCCTCCACCCATTCTGAGAGCCTGAAAGGAGGTTATTAGGGATGTATCCACCAGCTTTAGCTAGTGGGCTGAAATGCTCTACTTCTCTGCTGGGTAATCTATCCATTCATCATTACCTATTATGGGTGAAGTATGGTTATTTTAGAAGCAGAGCTATGGTTTTCATGGAGTGTGTGTTACTGGATTTTTGGACAAGTGTTTCACCTATAGAAAAAAAAGAACTAACACGGTAGATGGGGAATTCATATTCAGTTATTTAAGTAAAAGAAATCAAGCATTAAAAAATATGGATATTGATTTATTGCAAGGTCAGAAAATTATCTGTTAGTCTGCCCTGTGCATGACTTCAGAAACATTGCAATATCAATATGCGTATCTGAAATGAAACAGCAAACCAGACGGATGGAGGTTTATGAAGCAGGGAGAGTTTTGTTTTTACTCAGGTCGGCACTACTTTGTGGGCTGGAGGGCTTGTACAATGCTGTAATGTTCCATACTCTATGTTCCAGTACAGGGGAAATTTAGACAAACAACAAATGCAGTGACACCCAGTCCCTCATAGTCATTGAATCACAGTGCCACACAGCACAAAGTCGGCCCTTCAGCTCACTATGCCCATGCTAACCCATCTACACTCAATCCATTCATCAGCACTCCGTCTGCGGACAGTTATGTTTTGGGATCTCGAGGGGGTTCATCGTGACACCTCTTCAAAATATTGCGAGTATCTGTCTCTACTACCCTGTCAGGCAGGGCATTTCAATTCTAGGGATGAAAAGAAAAGCATTCTTATATCCTCTGCAACCCCCTTACTCCTTGCTTTAAACGTGCACTTGGAGAGGGAATAACTTAGAGTACACCAAAGTTGCTCTGTGGCCCAGATGCCTCTATCATTCAATATTCATGACCTCCCAAAAGAGCTGACCTGGATTTGATTCGATTTGTCATCTTATGAACTGTCCAATGTCTCTGCAACTCTGATAACTTTTGTAAAATCTGCATACTGAATTAACATCTAAATGATTAATATACATGACAAGCAGGAAAAGTCAGACTATTGGCCCTGGGTTAGTGTAAAAACACAAAATACTGGGGAAACACAGCAGGTCAAACTGTGTCCTTATTTAGCAAAGGTAAAAATGCATCACCAACGTTCCGCGCTTGAGCCCTTCATCACAGTATAAAAGAATGTTGGCAGGCATCTGAACACAAAGGTGGAGGGGGAAGGAAGGCAGGGCAATGATAGATGGAGAAGGGAGGGAGGGGACAGCAATGTAGCGTGTCGAATGACTCAAAGACTTGTTAACTCAAACCAAGGCTTTTATTAGCAAAAGACTGGAGCGTATTACATCGAGGTCGAACAGTCCAGACTGACCTGGATCTGGTTCGGAGCATCCCCTTATGACCTTCCACTAGGCATGGCTACGGCTCTCAGCTAGTCAATACTACTATATACAAATATATACATTGGTAACAGTATCCTGTACTATCACAGGCAATGATCAGGGGGATGAGGGATGGCTGGGTGAGTGGAGAAGGAAGGGAGAAAGGAGAACTGGAAAAATTGGAAAGGAGGAGGGGAGAAAAGGAGAGCAAGTTAGCAGAAAGTAGTAAAGCCAATGTTAGTGCTGTCTGCTGGACGGAAAATCAGGAGTTCCTCTAATTAGTGGGTGGTCTGGGTGGGATAGTACATAAGGCCATGGACAGACGTGTGTGTGGGAGTGTGACACAGAATTGAAATGGTGGCCTTTAATTCGGCTCCTGGGTTATACCACAGCTTAAAGCTTCCAATCACAAAAGTATCCCACCACCACCACCACCAGTTCTGTTCTAAAACCAAACTAATTTTGAATGTAATTTGCTAATCTCCCTGTGTAAGAATAGGAAACGAAGAAGACATTGCCTCACACCCTTGGCACACCAGTGGTCTACAAGGTTCCTGCGACTTCCGGTGTCACCTTTCTCAGGACTAACTTCAAGTCAAGTCCTGCTTAGTTTGCTCACAAAATGCTCCAAAGTAGATATCAGCATCAGATGATCAGTTTGTTCATTGAGAGACAAATTTTGGGATCTAACCACAGGCCACACCATGACCTCGACCCTATCACCTCACACCATGAACTCTTACCTCACTCCATGATCCTGTTCTCTCACACCATGACCTTCTTATATCACTCTTTCTCCCATTCATTTCACACCGTGAAACCATGGCCCATACTATGACCTCCTACCTCACTCATTTTCCCATGACCCCATACCATGGCCTTCTATCTCATTTCACGGCCCCCATAATCTCACACCATGACCCTATGGCCCATAACATGACCCCTCTTCCACACTCCACCACCCCATCATTTCACGCCATGACATAATGACCCACACGATGACCTATTGCACTCCATGACCCAGAACGTGTCCTCTTTCCTCACTCCATGACCCCATCACTCCACTGCATGAACTCGACACCTAATTTTGTATCGTCACATTACCACAAACATGTTCAAGATCTTCGACCACCTTCACTCACCATCTGGTACTGATGCCCAATGTCGGGAGTGGATACAGCAGACGATCAATGGTTAATTTGTCCCTCAAACTGCTTCTTCTGAGACAGAGATAAAACTATGAAGTGGGATTAGTCAGAGTGATATCAGAGTATCTGCACACAAATGCAATGGATAAAACTGGGATTAATTGGATTGTGTGAGATACTGTGCATTTTAAAGAACAATAACTCATACTCATTCTGCATGCCAATCCTTTGCAAGTTCATGGTCATATTTATTGTCAGAATACATATACGACATCACATACAACCCTGAGATTCTCTTTCCTGTGGGTCAGGCATAATTAGCATAGAGGTTAATGCAACGTCTTTACAGTGTTATGAGTCCAGAGGACCCCAAAACCCAGCAGCAATAGATATGCACCACAGCAAAGGGTGACTTAAACAAAAGTTGCTTTTAATTATCTTTAAACATGAAAATAGGATCAAACTTCAACTTATCTCTATTGACTCAATTAACCTACTTAATCCCCTTCTAATTCTAAGCACATGCGTGTGTAATGTGTGTGTAAGTTCAGCAAAGTTCTTTGGTTCACCGTCCAATTTCATTGGTTGCAGGCAATTCTTGAACTGTGCACAGAAGTTAACATTAACAAAGTTCGCCAGGCTTTGGTGCTTAACAGGTAGAAGGCTACCACTCAGAAGGGTTCTTGTTGGTTTTCAGAGATAACTTTTCTTGTTCCAGGACATCCACAACAGATTCCTTTTTAATCAGCTACTCCAGTGTCTTGCTGACAAAACTTGCCCCCTTCAGGGTTCTCCAGATGATAACCTCTTTCTTTCAGGTCATCACAGAGTTCCTTTCTGTTTCTCCTATTCCAAGGGAAACACCGGACAGCCAGTCCTCTCCTTTGACCGGCCGTCTTCCAAAGCTTGACAGCTTATCTCTCTGGAACCGATGGCTGTGTCTCTCCTCTCTCCTCTCTGAGAGCAAAGCCTCTGTTTTTTCTGCTCTTTGCCTGGCAAGATCACATGACCTTCCAGACAGCAAGTTCTGTTTCCCAGTCAAAGCTGCTACTGCCTGTTGTTATGTTTGTTGCCTTTTACCAATGACAGTCCATCATGAGTCTTAGCCTCTTGCAAAAGCTCCTGCAAAAATATTCCGTGCTTTAAAGTGTTTGTGTGTGACCTGCTCTAACAAACCTTTCCCAATTTATCTCCCAAACACCTCTATATACTCTGTCATAACAGCACCAGTGACTGGGGATTGGGTTCGAATCCCACACAGTCTATAAGGAGTTTGTACCTTCTCCCTCTGTCTGTGTGGGTTTTCCCCAGGGGCTCCAGTTTCCTCCCACCATTCAAAATGTACCAGGGGAGAAGATAAATTAGGTGTAAATTGGGCAGCACGGACTCATTAGGCAGAGAATTCTGTGGATTCACTTCTCTCTGGGAGAAGCAGATCCTGCCTATCTCTTTCTTAAATCTACTTCCCCAAATCTTGAGGGTCTCCCCAAGTTCTGAGTTAAATGGCACCTCTGAAAATATTGGAAGATATCTAAGATAACACGGAAATCCCCGGCCCATTGCAAACCTAGA
The DNA here is from genome assembly GCF_036971445.1 of Narcine bancroftii. NCBI lineage: Eukaryota > Metazoa > Chordata > Chondrichthyes > Torpediniformes > Narcinidae > Narcine > Narcine bancroftii. Next base: position 147,792,941 of record NC_091469.1, read on the forward strand.
TGAGATCAGGAACCGTGCAATACTCAAAAGTATTGGAGAAACCCAGCAGGTCATGGAGCATCCATGGCGAGCAAAGTGTAACCAACGTTTCGGTCTTGGGGCCTTCATCAAGAAACTGACAGGTGCCTGAAAAATAGGGATGGTGAGGAGCGGGAGAAGATGGAAGGGAGGAAAGAGCGGGGGGGGGAGGAGCAGATGGTAACAGGTAAGAGGTCATAGGTGGAAACAGGAGGGAGGGTACATAGAACATAAAACAGTACAGCACAGTACAAGCCTTTCATCGCTCAATGCTGTGCCAACCTATATATTCTTACCAAAAAATACTAAATCTTTCCTACCTCGTCACACTCAATTTTTCTTTCATTTTCATGAGCCTGCCTAAGAGACCTTTAAATGCCCCTATTGTTCCAACCTCCACCACCACTCCTGGCCATGCATTCTAGGGGCACACAATGCTCTGTGTAAAGAACTTACCCCTAAACTTTCCTCCCTTCACTTTGTACAGATGTCCTCTCGTGTTTACTACTCCCACCCCAAGAAAGAGGCACTGGCTGCCTACTATAGCTGTACCTCTGAGAATTTTGTAGGCCTCTATTAAGTCACCTCTCCTTCTTCGCTCCAAAGAGAAACGTTCGGGCTGTGCTAACCTTACCTCATGAGACTTATTTTTGAATCCAGACAACCTCCTGGTGAATCTCCTCTTCACTCTTTCCACAACTTCCTCATCCTCCCTCTAATGTGGTGACCGGAACTGAACACAATCCTCTAAGTGTGGTTTCAACATGCCCCCTCGACTCTTGAACTCCCTCTCAAGATTTATGAACCCCAGCATCCCATAAGTCTTCTTAACTATCCTATCAACTTGTGCAGCCACCTTGAGAGATTTATGGATTTGGACCCCAAGGTAGAGAGAAAGAAGCTGAGATCATCAGGAACTGCTGGTTTGTGGACTGGGCACCGCATTGATTAACACACCGTGCTTTGCTTGTTAAAAGCTGCTCAGATTATACTCACGGGATGGAGCATAGAACGAATTAGCACATTCATTATTAGGATTTTCATGGTACAGATAATTGTGTTAACTAGCAAATGGTGTGGCTGAAATTTCACTTCTGCTCCCATGGTCAGGAACCCTATACTTTGATTAATTAAGTGAATGAAGAGAGATGAGCAAAAGCATTCCTGAAGGAGCAAAGCTGAAGCAAACCACAGAAGTTAAAGGGACTTCAAGTCAGCATGAGACATTTCCAGTTTCCTTCACGCATGAATAACCGTAACTGTGAATATTTATTATTTATCCATTGGACGAGAATTTCAGTCTATTCATACATTGCACTATGTGTATGACAATATACTCATTATCATGTGGAATATGAGCAATGCAGTTGAAGTAAATGCAAGCAGGCTATTTCATCTGAGGTTAGACGAGACACAAACCAGAGGGAAATAAATCACAAATATTTTGCAGACACCGTGGTTGAAGTAAAAATGCAACATGCTGAAGAAGCTCAACAGGTCCAATAGTGTCCTTTATGCAGATACATCACCGACGGTTTAAAGATACATCAACGACGGTTTGGGCTTGAGCCATTCATCAAGGTGGGGGAGAATGTTGGCAAGCATCTGAATGAAAAGGATGGTGGAGGGGCCAAACAAAAAGGTGGGTGGGAAGGGGGCAAACAAAAAGGTTGGGGCGGAGGGGCCAAATAAAAAGTTGGGGGGGAGGAGGCACGAACAAAATGGTTGGGGGGAGCGGCCAAACATAAAGGTGGGGGGGAGGGGACAAATAAAAAGGTAGGGGAGTGGCCGAACAAAAAGGTGGGGGGAGGGGTTCTGAGCAGAAAGGTGGGGGGAGGGGCCGAACAAAAAGGTGGAGGAGTGGCTGAACAAAAAGATGGGGAAGGGGACAAAGAAAAAGGATAGGGGAGGGCTTGAACAAAGATGGGGGGAGGGGGTCTGAACAAAAAGGTGGGGGGAAGGGCCAAACAAAAAGGTGGGTGAGGGGCCGAACTAAAAGGTGGGGGAAGGGCTGAACAAAAAGGTTGGGGGCAAGGGAGTCCTAAAAAAAAGGTGGGGGGGAGGGACCGAACAAAAATGTGGGGGGATGAACATAAAGGTGAGCGGAGGGGCCAAACATAAAGTTTGGGGGGAAGGGGCCCGAACAAAAAGGTTTGGGGGAAGGGGGTCAAAACAAAAAAAGTGGGGGGAGGGTCCGAACTAAAAGGTGGGGGTGCAAACAAAAAGGTTGGGGGGAGGATCTGGACAAAAAGGTGAAGGGGTGGTCTGAGCAAAAAAGTGGGAGGATGGGGGTCTGAACAAAAGGTGGGGGGAGGGGTTCTGAACAAAAATGGTGGGGAGAGGGGGGTCTGAACAAAAAGGTGAAGGGGAGGGTCTGAACAAAAATGTGGGGGGATGAACATAAAGGTGAGCGGAGGGGCCAAACATAAAGTTTGGGGGGAAGGGGCCCGAACAAAAAGGTTTGGGGGAAGGGGGTCAAAACAAAAAAAGTGGGGGGAGGGTCCGAACTAAAAGGTGGGGGTGCAAACAAAAAGGTTGGGGGGAGGATCTGGACAAAAAGGTGAAGGGGTGGTCTGAGCAAAAAAGTGGGAGGATGGGGGTCTGAACAAAAGGTGGGGGGAGGGGTTCTGAACAAAAATGGTGGGGAGAGGGGGGTCTGAACAAAAAGGTGAAGGGGAGGGTCTGAACAAAAATGTGGGGGAAGGGGGGTATGAACAAAAAGGTGAGGGGGAGGGTCTGAACAAAAATTTGGGGGGGATGGGGGTATGAACAAAAAAGGTGGGAAGGGGTTTCTGAATAAAAAGGTGGGGGGAATGGGATATGAAGAAAAAAGGTGAGGGGAGGGGGTGTGGACAAAAAGGTTGGGGGGAGGGGACATGGGTTAAGGGTGAAAGAGGAAAATTTTTTGGTGAACATTGGGGGGGATTCTTCATGGAGAGAGTGGTGAGAGTGTGGAACGAGCTGTCAGCTGAAGTGGTGAATGCTGGCTCAGTTTTAATGTTTAAGAAAAATTAGGACAGGTATGTGGATGGGAGGCGTATAGGGGAGTGTGGCCCACGTGCAGAACAGTGGTACTAGGCAGAATAATGGTCCAGCTCAAACTAGAAGGGCCGAGGGGCCTGTTTCTATGTTATAGTGTTCAATAGCTCAATGGTTCTAGTTTTCTATATTTATTTACAGTTTTTTATTATATATTGGGCGTGGCTGCTTACACGTTAATCTATCTCGCTATTCCTTCTTGAACGGGGATTATGTCTCCAGGTTAAGGCAGGTAACAAAGGCTGCCACTCATCAACCATCACTCATAGTAGTGGGTCATCATTATTAGGACATTCCTGTGAGGGGAGTTCCATGATTTAAATATAACGATTGAAATACTAGAAATAAGAAATTGGCCTTATGAGTAGGCCCCTTGAATCTTTTCTGACCTTCCAAAGACTCATGATTTATCCCACTCCGAAATTCCCTTCAATCCTCTGATGCATTTTGTGTTCAGAAATTGAGGTTGGACAGTGATAGTCTATGTTACAGAGGGAGAAATTGCCAATGTTAATAATGGGGCAGGTGTGTGAGCAAAGTTCAAATGGTTGGAGCAAAATGATGAACTGCTGGAGGAGCTCACGGAGTCTAGCAGCTTTCACAGAAGCAAGGAAATGGTCCCTGTTTGAGGTCAGGACACTACCCAACTTTTTGAATTTCTCTGGAAGTTTGTCTTTTGTTCTAGATCAGTGGTTCTCAACCTTTTTCTTTTCACTCACCTACCACTTTACGTAATCCCTATGCCATCGGTGCTCTGCGATTAGTAAGGGATTGCTTAAGGTGGGATGTGCATGGGAAGGGAAGGTTGAGAATCACTGCTCTAGATCCAATTGCAACTGAAATATTTTGCTTGAGAAAAATTGTCATTGGCCTATTTCCTTTGGAGTTGCACATAATGAGTCAATTAGGTACAATTAAAACAGTGGTTTTCAAACTTTTTCTTTCCACCTTAAGCAATCCCTTACTAATCACGGAGCACCGATGGCATAGGGACTACTTAAAATGGGACATGAGTGGAAAGAAAAAGGTTGAGAACCATTGATCTAGATTCCAGTTCCTGCTATCTCTTGTGCCTCCATTCACGTATAGTTTGGATTAGTTTCAGAAACTCTTTATCTCTTTTTGCATTGTGTTCAAAGATTAAAATGTTGAAAGAATTGGCTAGGTCGCTAGTACAGCACCATCCAATCTGGATGGGGGATATTAAATATTATTGAGCCTTGTTCTCATCTGCTCAAACCACTCATGATTTGTGAATCGCACATCATTGAGCATCCCAACCCAGGAATAGACCCTTTAGCCCACATGTCTGTGCCGCACACGATACCCAAATCAAACCAGAAACTGAAAACTCCTGGATTTTCGTTTCTCTACTTCAAATCATCTTAAACACTGCACTCTTGTCTCACCAAGATCAAACTTGAGGGCAGAGTACAAGGTTAATGTCGAGATTCTTAACAGTGTTGAAGAACGGAGGGACCTTGGGTTCAAATCCATAGATCCTTCAAGGGTGGCATGCAGGCAGATAGGGTAGTTAAGAGGATTTATGGTATTTAGTTAAGAAGGTTTATGGTATTTAGTTAAGAAGGTTTATGGTATTTAGTTAAAAAGGTTTATGGTATTTAGTTAATAAGGTTTATGGTACTTATGTCTTCATTAGTTGGGGATTGAGTTCAAGAGTCGTGAAGTAATGTTCTAACTCTCTAAAACTCTGGTGCAGCAATGCTTTGAATATTGTGTTCAGTTCTGGTCACCAAATAACAGGAAGGATGTGGAAGCCAGGGAGAGGGTGCAGAGGAGATTCACCAGAATGTTATCTGGATCAGAGAATGCATCTTATGAGGCAAGGTTAACAGAGCTAGGGCTTTTCTCTTTGGAGCAAAGAAGGATGAGTGGTACTTAATAGAGGTCTACAAGATTATGAGAGGCATAGATAAGGTTGACAGCTAGCACCATTCACCGAGGGCAAAAGCAACAAACAACAGCGGACATCTGTACAAGGTGAGGTGATCAAAGTTTGGGGATACATCAGGAGTAAGTTGATTCACCAAGAGAATAGTGGGAGTCTATAATACTTTGCCAGGAGTGGTGGAGAAGGCTGGTACAGCAGGGTCCTTTACAAGTTTCTTAGACAGGCACATAGATGCAAAAAAAAAAATAAATAGAGGTTTATGGTTGTAAGGTAGGAAAGGTTTAGTTTGCTGAGTAGGTTGATATAGGTTGGCAGCACATTGTGGACATAAGGGCCCGTACTGTGCCATAATGCTGATGCCATATTCTATCCTCACCTTCAACAAAGCCATTTCAATCTTCATAAAACTTGGACTCCCAAGAGATCATTAAGAAACGCATTGCAGAGTCCTTGTCTTTCTAGAATCTACCTCCCACCAGCAGCTAAGATAAAGTGGTCGACTTGAATTTCACACTATCCATTCATTCTCTCCAACCCTCCATGAGGCTGAGAAACAGCTTCTTCCCACAGGCAGTGAGACTTCTGAACAACTGATGAACTGCTCATACATACCCTCTGAGAATCTACAATTGATTTATTTTTATTTAAGTATTATAGGCTCTGCTTTTGTATCACTTGTCTTTATGTGCGTTATGTCTGTATGCGTATTGTGCACTGTTCTGCACGGTGGACCAGAGAACACTGTTTAATCGGGTTGTAGTTGTATAATTGAATGATCATAAATGTGAACTACACAAAAGACTACGCAAAAGAGTCTGGAAAAACAACCAACTGAAAAACCTCACAAAGATAAGCGTATACAGAGCCGTTGTCATACCCACACTCCTGTTCGGCTCCGAATCATGGGTCCTCTACCGGCACCACCTACGGCTCCTAGAACGCTTCCACCAGCGTTGTCTCCGCTCCATCCTCAACATCCATTGGAGCGCTTACATCCCTAACGTCGAAGTACTCGAGATGGCAGAGGTCGACAGCATCGAGTCCACGCTGCTGAAGATCCAGCTGCGCTGGATGGGTCACGTCTCCAGAATGGAGGACCATCGCCTTCCCAAGATCGTGTTATATGGCGAGCTCTCCACTGGCCACCGTGACAGAGGTGCACCAAAGAAAAGGTACAAGGACTGCCTAAAGAAATCTCTTGGTGCCTGCCACATTGACCACCGCCAGTGGGCTGATAACGCCTCAAACTGTGCATCTTGGCGCCTCACAGTTTGGCGGGCAGCAACCTCCTTTGAAGAAGACCGCAGAGCCCACCTCACTGACAAAAGGCAAAGGAGGAAAAACCCAACACCCAACCCCAACCAACCAATTTTCCCCTGCAACCGCTGCAATCGTGCCTGCCTGTCCCGCATCGGACTTGTCAGCCACAAACGAGCCTGCAGCTGACGTGGACTTTTTACCCCCTCCATAAATCTTCGTCCGCGAAGCCAAGCCAAAGAAATGTGAACTTGGAATATCTTTACCACAATGAACAATTACAGATTTTTAAAAAATATTGACAACATGGTAGAAGCAGATTCTTGTCATTAAAACCCACGCTGCCCAATTCCACCCAAGTTACCATCAACCCCATGCGATTTTGGAGGGTTGGAGGAAATGGGGGAAATCCCCAGCAGGTCACGGGAGAATGTATGAACCCCTTACAGGCTGTACTGGGTTTGAATGTGGGTGGTAGAATCCTGGGGGTGATTGATGGGATTAGTGCAGGGTTAGTGGTGTTCAGCACAGATTCGATGGGATGAACGGCTTGTTGCTGAATGATTCTTTGACTAAGACTCGGTGCTGTATCCTCTCATACAATATTACAGAGGAAGCTTAATTAAGACCCACTACAAGTGAAACTGCAGTTCCTCCCATTTTCAATTCAAACCCTCTTTCAATGAGGACTAATCTTCTATTGGTCTTTTTGATTAAATTTGGTACTTTCGTTCTTCTTGAATTGTGTGCACAGATATTTAAATCCCCTTGTTCTTTTCAGTCAGATACACCCCAGTTAGGAAATATATTGTTGCTTCTTCCACAGGTCCAAGGCAAATAAGCTCACCTCTTGCAGTGAATTTTATTTGCCATACTTCCATAAAGGCTGGGGCTCTTCAGCTTCCTTTGAGCCAGCACTTTGCAATAGTTTCAATGGTTCTTCACTAATTCACAGCTCTTTTCCAGCTCACCAGAAGCTGCAGAAGATGATGTAACACAAAACTATCTCCCCTCCACAAACGCCATCTTCATCTCCCGCTGCCTGGGAAAGACAGTCATCACACTGAAGGATCCAGCGCACTCCAGATCTTCGTCCGATCGGGGAGGAGGTTCAAGAGGGGGAAAGCAGGTACCAAAAGGCTTTTTTCTCCAACACCCATCGGGCTCCTAAATGAGCCCCAAACAGTGCTGACATGCTGCCCTTGCTCGGATTTAATTGGCCTTTCTTTTCATTTCAATCCTACAAGCTGTAAAGTGCCCTCTTTAAATGGCTCTGTGAATGTGAAAGGGCACTTGTTATACTGCTCACGAAAGAACCCTTACTTATGATAAATAAAATTTAAACAACATCCGGAGTCTTGATCAGATGCAGAAAACGAAACTAAAACCAGAAATAAAACCAATAAATGCTGGAAACATTTCAGCAGGTCATGCAACATCTGCCGAGAGAGAAGCAATTAATATTCTGAGTTTCTGACCCAAACATCTGCATTTTTACTATTTACCCTTGAATCCACTTCTCTTCCATGAATGCTAAGCTTCAAAAAAAGACTCCTCTACACCTGCCTCCAAGATCTCAGTCTACAAAAGATGTGTGGTGAATGTCTGCCAAGCCACCTATCTCCCCTCTGGTGAGCCTTGCTGCACTAACATTAGCTGTGCATTATCTTTACTGTTAAGAACACTCCCCTTGGATATAACTGTAGATGCACCTATTGTCTTTCATTATTGTACCATGAGTTTCTGCTAATAAAAGCCATGATTATTGTTTGACCACATCGTCTTTGTTTACTTCATCAACTGGCACTTCAAGATGAAATAGCAGTACATTTGGAGAGCAGTAACAGGACCGGTCCGAGTCAGCATGGATTTACCAAGGGGAAGTCATGCTTGAATAATCTTCTGGAATCTTTTGAGGATGTAACTTTGAAAACGGACAAGTGAGAACCAGTGGTCGTCATGTACCTGGACTTTCAGAAAGCCTTTGGTAAGGTCCCACAGAGGAGATTAGTGGGCAAAGTTATGGTGAGAATGTTATCAGAAGGGATTCCAATAGACAGGATCCACCTGCATTCGGAAGAGCAAGGGCTGATTCTGCGCCATTGGCGTGGCTTTGTGAATGGGACATCAAGTCTCGTGAATGTAATTTAGTTTTTTGAAGTTGTGACCATGGAGAAGATTGCAGACATTATCGACATGGACTTTAGCAAGTTCTTTGACAAGATGCTGTATATTTGGCCAATCCAGAAGTTCTGATCATATGGGATCTGTAGTAGAAATACGAAGTGGAGTTGGTGTTTAAAACAATGGGCAATTTACTAAAACTGTTGTGCATCAGGAGACCAGTCGAGGTTAATTTCCTGAGGATGATTTTGATACAGGCTTTATACTCGGAATAGACTTGATTAGAGAAACTTGATTACTTCATTTTACCATTTTGATTGCAGAATGGGAGTTACAACGATCTATTTACTGGCAAGATGAAGGTTGATTACAGAACAAGATACTTATTTATCTGTAAGTTTAACATGGTTAACAATGAGTCAAAGTTTCTGTTACAAGACGACATGTTAAGGTTGTAGTGAAACACGAAAGTCTGAAGAGATCAAAACGTTCCGGGAGTGCAGGTTAACTAGGTGTAAATTGGGCAGCGTGGACTCGTGGGCCGAAACGGCCTGTTACCGTGCTGTATGTCTAATTTTTTTTTAAAAAAGTTGTGATTGTAGTAACAACCACGGAAGAGAAATTCAGCAGGTCATGCAGTGTACTTTATGTAGTAAAGGTAAAGATGCTTCTGTCCTGAACCGTTCATCAAGGTATGATCAATAAGTAGAATGGTGCCTTAATAAAATGGCAGGGAGGGGAAGCAAGGGGAGGCTGGAGGTGGAGCACGAGGTCATGTGATTGTAACTTACTTATTGCAGTAAAGGGTTCATGCTCCAGCTTAATTAATAGTGTTCCTGAAACTTGGGTGTTGTCACTGCTGTCTTCCACAGCTCTACCCTTCGGTCCCTGTTATCACATCAGCCCCATCCATGTCCCTTTTTGCCAGTTATAACTGATTTTTCTCCTACCATGATATCCATTTGTGGGCAAGCACTTGGATACAAAACAGGCTTGGTGGAACCAGTCAGAGGATGGCCATGAATGGGAGGTTTATTTTAGAGGATGGAGGTCTGTGACCAGTGAGGTGCCAAAGGGACCAGTGCTGGTTCCATTGCTGTTGTCATCTATATTACTGATTGGGATGAGAATTTAGTTGGTGTTGTTGGTAGGATTGTGAATAGAGCAAATTGGCAGTGTAGCAGACAGTGAAGAAGGTTCTCCAAGGTTACACCGGGATCCAGGACAACTGGGAAAGTGGGCAAAAGAACGGCAGATAAAATTTAGACGTGCAAAGTGACGTATTTTGGGAATATTCCCAGAAATGTCCGCTTTTATTGTGACAAGTAAGCCACTTAGAGATATTGATTGATGGATTAACCTCAGACACAAAGGGCAAATCACAGTACATCATCAATGTAGCCCCAAGGGATCTGTTAACCTACCTGAGCGAGCAATATGGGGCCTCAGCTGAATTATCTTCAGATGCTATTGAAAGAAACGCATAAGGGCATGGTTAGTGTAGTGGTCACGACAGCACCAGTGATCCAGGTTCGAGTCCAGCGCTGTCTGCAAGGAGTTTGCATATTCTCCCCACTTCTGTGTGGGTTTCCTCTGGGTCTTCCAGTTTCCTCCAATGCTACAAAGACATAACACATTTGTAGGTTAATTGGTCACATGGGTGTATTTGGGTGCACGGGGCTTGTGGGCTGGAAGAGCCTATTACTGTACCACTGAGTTTAAACGAAATATGACTAGGCCATAACATATGCATCTACAAGTTGCAGTGAACTGAGATTCACTGGTGGTGCGTTATACTGATGGTTGGCTCCACCCCCATCTACACATATATAACCCTGGTTTCCCGCCTAAACCCTGAGCTCCTCTGAAAAACACTGTAAGACGCTACCCTCAGTTATAAGCTAATAACAGCGGATGTTCTCCCTTCAGTCGTGATTATTCACTCTACAATTTTATTAGCTTATTACCTAATGACAGAAGTGCTACTCAAGCCAGGAATGCTGACGATAGACCCTCTGTTCCCCGAAGCGACTGAGGAGTTCACGTACTGGCTAAACTGCTTTCAGGCCTACCTGAACATGACCAGAGATGTCTTCCACACCGATGAACTCAGAAGGACCGCAGTCACTTCGAGGATAGGAATGAAAGTGTATGCAGTCATCAGGGACCACTCTACATATGGCGCTGCTATCAAAGCGTTGAAGGCTCTGTACCTGAAGTCGCAGAATGAGATCCTAGCAAGGCACCGACTTGCTCTATGTTGCCTATGGCCAGAAGAACCATTGATGACTATCTGCTGGATCTGTCGATGCTTGCCAAGAAGTGCAGGTATGAAGCGGCTATGGGTCACTTTCGTGAGGAAGAACAGATCCGGGACACTCCAGTCTTGGGGGTCCGCTCGAAGTACATGAGACAGCAACTGCCTGTGTTGGGTAAGAAGGACCTGGCTAGCCACGTTGAACTGGCCAAAGAGTTGGAACAGGCCAAGCTCGAGAACAACGACCTTGCAGCTAGTGAGCTCGTTCATCCAGGTGACCCCTTCCAAGGACCTTACGGCTGCTGCTTCCTGTACTAGTTAGCACTCCCGCGCGAGGGTGTGGTTTTTTTTGCAGCAAGAGCCAGCTTCCCGGGATCATGCTGCCCGGCTATAGACTCAGCGTGTTCCAGTTGTGGAAAGAAGGGACGTTGAGCGAGGCTTTGCCATGTGAGGGGAAGCCCAGGGAAGTTTGCGGCCTGCACCACTCGCGGATCCGATTCCAGCCCCAAGCCTTGGGTCCCAGATTCACCCGAATCCATTTGCTATGCTACACGCCGATAGAGAATGGCAATGAGGAAGTGGTGCAAAAAGCCTGGCAGCCATCTTGCCATGACTCAAATTCAAACCCGGCGCCATCATTGTCAGATGAAGGAGGGCGGCCATCTTCCCGCGCCTCGAGGTCGACGCCATCTTACCCACGCAGGGCAACCCAGGACAGTGGGGTTCACTTGAGTGAGGAGCATGGTGTCTCCGGGGACCTAGCATTGATGGTCCCAGATCAGGACAGACCTCACCAGATAAGTAACTCAATAGTGACTGTGAAGGTAAACGGACATTCTACTAAATGCCTAATTTACACGGGCTCTACTGAAAGCTTCATAGACTCACGGATTGTGCAAAACTACAACCTAAAGATTATCACATATTCCTTGCATCTCAGTCACATTCTACACGTGTTCAACAACATTGTATAGTACATCTGTCGTCTGAAGGTGTGGGGGGAAGTTTTGTAAGATTCGCCTGTATGTACTTGGTGAATTGTGTGTTCCAGTGCTGTTGTGTCTGGACTTCCTGTAACCTTGTAGTATTCTCGTCCCCTCCCCCCACTAACAGTTCAGAACAGAGGGCCCCTAAATTTAGAACCCACATGCAGCCTCTCAACGCTGAATATTGACTCTCCACCCCCCCCCCCCCCCACCTCTCTTCCCGAATCTGTCCTCTGACTGCAAACCTACTGCTACCAAGAGCAGGAGATACAGACGGAGATTTCTGTCACAATGTCTGCTCAAAGAAGATATCATCGAACCTAGCCCCAGCCCATGGAGAGTGCAAGTGGTAGTGGTAAAAGGGGAAAAGCTAATAAGTAATTGACAATAGTCAAACTATTAATCAGTACACACTCCTGGACGCGTACCACCTCCCTTGTATTTCAGACACGGTGAATGATATTGTGCAGTATCGGGTCTATTCGATGGTTATCTCCAGTAGCCAATCTGTTCCAAGGACCGTCAATATACGGCATTTGAGGCTCACGGTCATTTCTATCAATTCCAGAGGGTCAGTTACGTGTCTATCTTCCAGAAGCAGATGGACAGAATGGTGGAGAGTATGGGTTGAAGGCTACCTTCTCCTACCTTGATAATGTCACCATCTGTGGCCACACCTTGGAAGACCATGATGCCAGTGTTCAGAGTTTTTTCCATGGCTGCAAAAACCCAGAACCTCACCTATAATTCTAGCAAATGTGTGTTCAGGACCAAATAGCTGGCTATTCTTTGCTACGTGGTGGAGAATGGCTTCATCGCCCTTGATACCGATAGAATGCACCCTCTGTCAGAGCTCCCCATTCCCAGGACCACAAAGGCTTTGACGAGATGCTGGGGATTCCTCAATATGCTGATAAGTTTCGCCCTCTCTTAAAAACCACTACTTTCCCCCTCTCGGCTGAAGCCCAAATGGCTTTTAACTATTTCTGAATTTGTATTGTGAAAGCCACCATGCCTGTGGTGGATGAGAATGTACCTTTCCAAGTGGAAAGTGATGCTTCGGACGTAGCCCTTGCCATTACCCTCAACCAGGCAGGCAGGCCAGTTGCATTCTTTTCCAGACATTGAAAGACCATCTGTGTAAAAGGAGGCTCAAACCATTGTAGAAGCCATGATGCACTGGAGACACTACCTGGCTGGTAGGAGATTTACGCTCCTCACTGACCAGTGCTCTGTCCCATTCATATTCAATAAAGTGAAGAGGGGAAAAATCAAGAATGACAAGATTGTTAGGTGGAGGATCGAGCACCCCACCTACAATTATGACATTGACTATTAGCCAGAAGCCCTTAATGACCCTCCAGATGCCTTATCCAGAGGAATCTGTGCCTCTGCACACACCAGCCAACTGCGGTCTCTGCATAATGAGCTCTGCCATCCAGGGGTCACCTGCATGCCTCATTTTGTCAAGGCGCGCAATCTGCCCTACTCCATGGAAGACTCAAGGGAAATAACCAGGTCTTTCTAGGTCTGTGCGGAGTGCAAGTCGCACTTCTACTGCCCCGCTAAAGCACACCTGATCAAGCCATCCCGGCCCTTCGAGTGGCTCAGTATCGATTTTAGGGGACCTCTCCCCTCCACCCCTCCACGAATGGAAACAGTTTGTTCCTTTCTATCATTGACGAATACTCCCGCTTCCCATTCGCCATTCCGTGTCCAGACACGTCTACTTCGTCAGTCATAAAGACCCTAGACTCCATTTTCACCCTGTTCAGGAATGCCGGCTATATTCATAGTGACCTGGCATCCTTTATGAGTACCTGCTGGCGAGGGGCATCGTGGCCAGCAGGACTACTAGCTACAATCCCCAGGGGATTAGGCAGGCTGAAAAGGAAAACACCACAATCTGAAAGGCTGTTAACCTGGCCTGCGACATCACAGGCTCCAGACTTCACTCCATTGAGGACATCTACATGAGGCGGTGTCTTAAAAAAGCAGCCTCTATCCTCAAAGACCCCCGCCACCCAGGTCGCACCCTCTTCACTCCTCTATCATCGAGACAAAGGTACAGGAGCTTAAAGCGAGTACTCAGCGGCACAAGGACAGCTTCTTCCCCACTGCCATCAGATTCCTGATGACACAGCCTTGCTTTTCATGTACTAATTTTTTTTTTGTTTATAGTAATGTCGTAAGATGGTTTATAATATGAATGTTTCCACTAAGATGTTGCCGCAAAACACCAACGTTCGTGACTTGTTCAAGACAATAAAATCTGTTTCTGATTCTCAGACCTAGTAAGTATATGATGGAAAATCTGGTCATTCACCTCTTGTTGTACTATCAGCCCTCTATTTTATCAGTTACAGATATTCAAAGATACCTCATTCATTGTGAAGTCATAATATCAAAGTTACAAAAGATAAAAGATAAATGTGAATTCCTCTTTATTTTCTTTAGATACAAATGCATCACTCCTGGAGCTGTCTGTTATATCTCAGGAGGCACAGCATAATATAAAGAACACAGGAAAAAAATTGGTGCAGGTCATCTGATCAATTCCATTTATGTTTCCAACCCAAACATTAAAAGAATAAGGCAGGAGTGGGAATAGGCCATCCGGCCCATCAAGTCTACCCCCTGGCTGGTTTAGTGTTCTTTTAACATAACATAACAATTTACAGCACGGAAACAGGCCATTAGACCCTTCTAGTCCGCACCGAACCAAACACCCCTCCCTAGTCCCACCTCCCTGCACAATGCCCATAACCCTCCATCTTCTTCTCATCCATATACCTGTCCAACCTTTTCTTAAATAATACAATTGACTCCGCTGCCACTATTTCTCCCGGAAGCTCATTCCACACGTCTACCACTCTCTGAGTAAAGAAGTTCCCCCTCATGTTACCTCTAAACCTCTGCCCCTTAATTCTTAACTCATGTCCTCTTGTTTTAATCTTTCCTCCTCTTAACGGAAATAGTCTATCCACATCCACTCTGTCTATCCCTTTCATAATCTTAAATACTTCTATCAAATCCCCTCTCAAACTTCTACGCTCCAAAGAATAAAGACCTAATCTGTCCAATCTCTCCCTGTACTCTAGATGCTTAAACCCAGGTAACATTCTGGTAAACCTTCTCTGCACTCTCTCCACTCTGATTATATCCTTCCTATAATTAGGCGACCAGAACTGCACACAGAACTCCAAATTAGGCCACACCAACGTCTTATACAGTCTCAACATCACCTCCCAACTCCTATATTCCATGCAATGATTGATAAAGGCCAACACACTAAAAGCCTTTTTAAGCCTTTTCAACCCCTTTTTCTTGCCTTCTCACCATAACAATTAATTCATTTCCTATCTATTCTGTCTTAAATCTACCCAGTGACTCAGCCTCCACAGCTGTCTGAGACAATGAATTCCACAGAAATTCTTCCTCATCTAACAGGATATTTTTGCATTCTGTTACAAGATCAAACCAGTAACCACAAAGAAGGCAGATCATACAGGGGTAAAGATGAACAATTATTTTATTAACAAAAAATTCACCTTCAAACTTTAATTCAAAAATCCCCCCTTTTATAACAATGCCCACTGGCTACTATGCAAATTTCTATAACAGTGTAAAACTAATAAATTCCCCAGCCTAAATATAACATATGTAATTAAAGTCTAAGTTATATTTCCAACCAGCCCACAGAAAAACTTAGACACAAAACAAACACAAAACACACAAGACTCACAAAACTTTGATCTCAACCGAAGCAAAGATCAGAAACAAAATTCAATTTGTTTGGTAAACTGAAGCCAAAAGATCTTTGAGAGAGAGGGAGAGAGAGAGAGAGAGAGAGAGAGAGAGAGAGAGAGAGAGAGAGAGCACAAAATTCGAAGTTGTCTTGAGTTGCTTGCAGAGAGACGAATAATGGCTTGGTCTGGATCCTTCTGGCTGCCTTTGGAATAGTCCTCCCTTTTAAAATGCCCAACATTTTAAACTGTCTTCCTGCTCTGGGCCTCCTTCCACTACACAGCCACACCCAGTGGTGGTTTGTCTTCCAAGTCCAGAAATTTTTCTGCACATGCCCAGTCCGTCTCCCACTCTCTCTGCATTCCACCTTCACCTTGTCTCTTAAAGATAAACTGTCACTTTCCAACACAAAACTACACAACACATATACCAATATATAACACAGAACTCTATAACAATTCTGAGGCTCTGCCCTCCAATTCCAGACTCCCCCATGATGGGAAACATCCTCTCCACGTCCACTACTCCCAGGCCTTTCATTCTTCTCAGCTCCAGGGAGTAAAGTCCCAAAACCATCAAACATTGTTCATGTGATGATCTTTTTGTACCATGGATCATTCTCGTGAACCTCCTCTGGACCCTCTCCATTGCCAACACATCTTCCCACAAAAAAGGAGCCCAAAATAGCTCCCAATACTCCATGTGCAGTCTAACAAATACCTCAGCAAACTCCAACATTACAACTCTGCTTTGATAGTCAAAAATGTCTTATAAAGCCTCAACCTTACATTCAGAAGCTTTTATTTGTAAATGTACCATCTGCTTCATGTCAACCTGGCCTTGTCATTGCAGAGGTCACCATTGAGGAGATTCCCACCTGATCCAGCCACATAACTAGTGCATCCATGAGAGCAGAGGGTGGGTGTCCTATGGTCACTGAGGTGTTTAATTAGAAATGGAATATAATACTCACCAAATAGAGTCATAGAGTCATACAGCATGGAAACTGTCCCTTCAACACAATTTGCCAACTTTGACTAAAATGTCCCACCCACACTTGACCCATTTCACCTATTTCCCAAACCAATCTTATCCATATATCTGTCATTTTTTTGTCTGAAACATTGCAATAAAGCCTGCCTCAGAATACCTCCTCAGGAACCCCATTCCATACATTCATCATCCTCTGTGCAAAAAGTTATTCCTTGGGTTCCAGTTAAATCATTTCTTGCTATTTTTCAACATTTTTATCAACATTGAAATGTCACATCCCAAAATACAGAGTAATGTATCAAAAATATAACATTACACTTAAACCATATAATTTCATCCAAGGTACTCCACATTTTAATCCAGTGGTTCTCAACCTTTTTCTTTCCACTCACATCCACTTTTAAGTCATCCCTCTGCCATCGGGCTCTGTGATTAGGAAGGGATTGCTTAAGGTGGAATGTGAATGAGAAAGTATGTTTGAGAATCATTGCTCTAGACCCAATTGTTACTGAAATTTTTTTGTGGAAAAATTACCATTGGCTCATTTCCTTTAGAGTTATGAAACCATGCACATAACGAGTCAATTAGGTACAGTTATATCAGTGGTTTTCAAACTTTTTCTTTCCACCAACCTACCACTTTAAGCAATCCTTTAATAATCACAGAGCACCGATGGCATAGGCAATACTTAAAGTAGTATGTTAGTGGAAAGAAAAAGGTTGAGAACCACTGTTTTAATCCAACAGATTATATTGTATTGATATTTTATTATTTTATTACATAAAAAAACAGAAACTCTAAGCCCACTATGAAGAAAGAAGCTGTTTGGCTTGAAAAAAAAGAAGACAAATTTCTTATCAGTGATAAATTACCTCAT
The DNA here is from genome assembly GCF_036971445.1 of Narcine bancroftii. Classification (NCBI taxonomy): domain Eukaryota; kingdom Metazoa; phylum Chordata; class Chondrichthyes; order Torpediniformes; family Narcinidae; genus Narcine; species Narcine bancroftii. Next base: position 147,810,151 of record NC_091469.1, read on the forward strand.
TAATCAACATTTCTACCTTCATAACAAATCAAAGATCAAAAAATTAATTCAAAAAGGGTCCCCACAGTGTTTGAAAATTTAAATTTAAATCAGAAATTGAGCATCTAATCTTCTCTAAATTTAAACATGACATAATGTCATATAGCCATTAAGAATGATTAGGTGGGGTAATGTCTCTCCATCTGAGCAACACCGCCCACCTAGCCATAAGGGAAATAAAAACTAATACATGTACCTTAGATGTTGTGAACGTTATGTCACCCTCTCCAACAATACCAAATAAAGCATTCAGTGGATTTGGTTTAAAATGAACTTTAAAAAGTGCAGAGAAAGTTTGAAATACTTCAATCCAATATTTCTCAAGGCTCTGGCATGTCCAGAACATATGAATTAATGAAGTATCTCATTGTTGCATCTGTCACAATGAGGAGATACATCCACATAAAAATTAGATAGTTTGACTTTAGACATGTGATCCTTATGGATTACTTTAAACTGTAGGAGAGAGTGGCAGGCACATATAGAAGAGGTATTAGCCAATTTTAAAATAAATTTCCAAGTTTCTTCAGGAATTGAAAGCTGTAGATCCTGTTCCCAGGCCTTTTTTAAAATTTTATCTGAAAGGGCATCTCTTATTCCCAGCAAATTATCATAAATGTTAATCACTTCTTAAACCTACATCCTCTAGTCACCAATTCCTCTACTCTGGGCAAAAGGCTCTCTGAAATAATAAGTAATAAAAAATACTGGATCACTGACTAAAAAAAAATAAAATGCAAAAATTTAGACATAAAACCAGAAATAATCCATAGTTCAGGCAGTATTAGTGGAAAGACCAGCAAAGTCAAAGTTTTCAGTTGACCACAAAATGTCACCTTAGTTCTCTTTCCCTAGGTGCTGCCTGAGCAGCTGAACTCTTCCAGCCTTTTCTCATTTTATGACCAATTCATGAAATGTCACTGCGTTTTGAAGCTCAGATTTATATTCCTTCATATCTCGATTTTCCAGGGGAGTGTTTGAACATTTTCAAGTGAAAGAAGCATTGTCATTTCCAGTAAATTAATCATTCACAAGGAATGATCCACAGAAACATACCCAATACCCAAATGAGCCCTTGTAGCCACATCCACACTAAATTACACCTGGTCCATTATCAAAGAGAGAACCATGAACCAAAGTACTCATATGTACAAAGCATGGTCTCTAGTAAAAATATCGATACAGAAAAAAAATAATCATTTGGTTTATTGATCGAGCCTTTGGGCTTAGAATATAGAAGCAAAAACAATTATCGAGAACTTAGAACAGACTGCACAGTAAGATCATAAAACTATAATACAAAGGAGCAAAAATAGGCTATTCAGCCCATCAAGTCTACCCCACCATTTAATCATGAGCTGACCCATTTTCCCAATCAGCCCCACTGCCCGGCCTTTTATCCATAACCTTTGATGCCCTGACTAATTAATCTCTGTCTTAAATACACCCAATGACATGGTCTTCACAAATGCCTGTCATAACCCATTCCATAGATATACTACCTTCTGGCTGAAGAAATTCCTCTGCATCTTTGTTCTAAGCTGAATCCAGAAGTTATGTCTTCCAAGATTCTCCCACCATGTGAAATAACCTTTTTATGTCTATTCTCTCTATGCCTTTCAACTTTTGAAATGTTTCAATGAGATTTCCCCCCTCATTCTGCTAAATTCCAACAAATGCAGGCCAAGAGTTGTCAAATGATAATACCTTCATTCCCGAAATCATCCTTGTGAACCTTCTGTGAACCTTCTGCAATGTCAGCACATCCTTTCTTAAATAAGGAGCCTGAAACTGCTCACAAGACTCTAGCTGAGGTTTCACCAGTGCTTTATAAAGCCTCAACTTCACATCCCTGCTCTTATATTCTATTCCTCTTGAAATGACTGCCTGCATTGCACTTGTCTTCTTCACCACTGACTCCACATTCAAGTTTACCTTGAGGCTATCCTGCATAAGGATTCCCAGGTCCCTTTGCATCTGGGTATTTTTTATTTTCTCTCCATTTAAAAAATAGTTTGCCTGCTTATTTTTTCTACCAAGGCGCATGACCGTACAATTTCCAGCACTGTATTTTCCATTTGCCACTTCTCTGCCCATTCTCCTAATCTTAGTCATTCTGCAGCCTCCCTGTGTCCTCAACATTACCTTTGTATCTTTTACCCACAATGTTGTGTCAACCCATTCAAAATCTTCAACGTGCTCAAATCGAACGCTTCCCTCCGTCACATTCCATGACCACCCACAGCTTATTTTTGTGACATCCATATTCCTATTCAAGAGTCTTTTAAATGTTCCTGTTGTACCTGTTTCCACCACTACCCCAGTCAATGCATTCCAAGACCCTGCCACTCTCTGTGCAAAAAAAAACTTACCTCTAACATCTCTCCTAAACATTCCTCCACTCTTCTTCAAAAGACGTCCTCTGGTATTTTGGCCATAGCTGCTCTTGGGAAGATGTGCCGGCTCTCCACTCTCCCTCCGCCTTTGTTAATCTTGTATATCTCTATTATAAAGTCACCTCTCAACCTTTGTCACTCCAAAGAGAAAGCCCATAGTTCACTCTATCTTTCCTCATTGGATGTTCTCTAATCCAGGCAGCAGGTGTGTTATATCTTGGAATATTATCTGCAAAAGTTGATGCTACATTCTTGAGAGGAAATCTCAGGATTCAGAGGGGATTTACTTAAAAGGTACAAGGAATCAGAAGCTTAAGATCTGTGGAGAGACCGTAGAAGTTGAAGGTATTCCCACTGGACGAGACAAAGGTAAAGGAAGAGATTTGAAAGAGTCCTTCAATTGCATAAAGTATTTTTCTGGAAGGCATATAGAGAAACTATTTCCAGTATTAAGAAGATCAATAACCATTGATGTAAGTTAACAGACAATAGAATCAAAGGCAAATTAAAAATTCTTTTTAAATATTTCCTCATGACAGATGTCCATTTTACCCATTGAGTCTACACTAGCTCTAAAAGCAACATCATTTGTCTCATGCCCCCATTTACTTCCCTGTCATTTTTTCTCTTACACATGCTCTTCAACTCAGTCCCCCTCCACCTTCAAACCCCACTCCCCCACCTAACTCCTCCCCCCACACCCCTAATGTCCCCTCAATTAGGGCAGCACAGTTAGCATTGAAATTAGCGCAATGCCAGTAACCTGGGTTCAAATCCAACGCTGTCTCTAAAGAGTTTATACATTCTCTCCATGACCAATGTGAGTTTTCCCCAATTCCTCCCACCCTCCAAAACATACAGGGTTGTAGGTTAATTGGGTGGCAGATGTCCTAGTGGCTGGAATCAGCTTCTTTAATGTTGAGAATTTGAAAAAAGAAATTAAATTAAAGTTAAAAAAGCATTGCATTAATGAAGGCAAAGAGTCCACGGAGCCTGTGGGCTGCTGGAGACTGCTGTCAGGGACTCGTGGCGGGCTGCAGACAGATGGAGACTGACTTGAAATTGGCTGAGAGGACACTTAAGGGTTCCTGATCGTGTCAGAGGTTTGGACCTGGAGCTTGAGTTGCAAATGATTTGGACTGGACTCTGTGTAGCTGTGGAAGTGCTGGAGGTGAATCTATGGACACTTGGTTCTCTTTCTCTGACTGTAAGAGGCACTTCAGCCAATTTCTGCCAATGGAGAATCAGTGTCTGCTTTACAGCAGGCAAAAGCAATTTTGTCCAATATGACACTGTTTTATTACATGTCAATAAATATAATTTTGAATCTTGAAACAGATCACAGATTCACAACCCTCCAGCTAAAGAAATTCATCTGCATCTCTGTTCTAAGTGGATGCCCTTCAATCCTGAATTTGTGCCCTCTTGTCCATTACTCTCCCACCAAGGAAAACAACTTTTTAATATTGTCTCTGTGCATGCCTTTCAACATTCAAAATATTTCAGTAAGATCCCCCCAATTCTCCTAATTTCCAATGAGTACAGGCCAAGAATCGTCAAACACTCCTCATTCCTGGAATCATCCTTGTGAACCTCCTCTGAACTTGTTGCAACATTAGCACACCCTTTCTAAAATGAGGAGCCCAATGTTGTTCACAATACTCCATGTGAGATCTCACTAGTGCCTTATGAAGCTCAACATCACATCCCTGCTCTTGTATTCTATTCCTCTTGAAATGAATACCAGCTTTGCGTTTGCCTTCATTGACTTAGCTTGCAAGTTTACCTTCAGTTTTCCTGCATGAAGACTCCCAGGTCCCTTTGCATTTGAGAATTTGCAACTTTTCCCCCCATTTATTTCTTCTAAAAAGTCATGACCATACATAAGGAAGTGCATGAGGAAGCAAAAACTTAGATTGTAAATAACAAAACTACTTCTGCTTCTGAAGATTACATTTATGAAAAGCAAAGAACAAGAAATGAAAAATCAAACATGTGATGAGCTTTAACCTATCTTGTAGGAGACAAAATGTGTAATTTGTTTACTTATCTTGTTTGGCAGGTGTCTCATTGGTCCCTGCGCGGTCACCGGAGGCGTCCTGAGCTCGATTTGCTTTCTGCAGCCATCTTTGTTATTGTGCGCACAAGTTCCAGGAGAATGCGCAATGCGTTAGCATATTAAAGTGCCGGCTGGAGTATGAGCGGTAGTGTATGATGTGAATCGGGAGCTTTAGATAGAATATTATAAAAACATGGTGACTTAGAGAAGGGTGAGTGAAACACTTTTAATTTTCATTGACTGTTTGCATAAATGTTACTCTGTATTCATGGAGCTTTAATGCAGATGTTATTTACAGTCACTTCATTGAATGTTAAAGAAGAAGGTTACCAGTTGATGTGTTAGATGAAGGATTTAAGTACATCTGGATTTGTATTGGAAATAACCGAAACGCATCACGAACAAATGTCTTACCTCGCCTTCAAGCGACTATTTATTGGATCGAAGACATTATACTTTAGTCAACAAAAGTTTATTGTTTGGAACAGAAAATTGTAGGTTAGAAGATAGAAAATAAACTCTCTGATTTGGATTGATAATCAAAATAAACTGGTGGCCATCTTGGCAATGCCTCCAGTTGGTGGGGGGCAGTTTGAATCCACATCCATCTGCCATGAGTATAAGCCAGAGAGGATTTAAATCTTCTAATCTAATGGCAAAGTTTCTTATAATAACGATGGCGAAGCCATTTCTTGAAAATTAGTGATATTATTGACAGATACTGTGGTGGAAACTCGTTTGTTAATAGCAGCATGTTACAGCCATCAGAAGCTGTAGGCAAGTTGATGGACTCCTGTGTATTTGTGAAAGTTTGAACACAGCTTGAATTTTGCTGCCATTAGTCCATTGAAGACTGTTGATTTGGCTTGTGTTGTATGTGCTCAAAGGGCAATGAAATAAGATGAGTGAAAATGGCTGCAGCAGCTGTTGACTTTGCTGTTAAGGAGCAACGTATTAAAGACATGAAGATTGCGGATCTGAGAGAAGAACTGAACCAACGGGAATCTAGATACAAGTGGAAATAAAAGGGTCTAATTGGAAGACTGAATCTGGCAAGGGAAGAGGCCAAGGCTTCAGTTGATGGGATTGAAGACATTGCAAAATCATTGCAGAAGACAATGAAAGAATATAAAGACAGCAACGTGGAAATAGCTGAAGATGTGTCACTATAAGATGATGAAGGAAAGACTGAAGATGTAACGGATGTACAATTCAAATTGGAGAAAGAGGTCCGTAAGAAGACAACATATGACCTGCAGGACAAAATAAAATAAAGTGAATGCATCAAATGTTGAAAGCAAGAGAAGCAAATTAAGTTCTATTGGTTCAAGCTCCAGAGTTTCTAGTACATCATCAACACATTTAAAATTAAGAGCTGAAAAGGCCACAATTGATGCAGAATAAGAATGGCTTGAGGGTAAATATGCCTCAGAAGAACTAGAGGAAGTGGAGGTGGAGCAGCTACGAAAGGAGAAGGAGGAGCTCTGAAGAGGAGCTGAAATGGGAGGAGCTAAGGAAGAAAGAGGAGCAGATAAGGAAGGAAGAGGAGCAGATAAGGAAGGAAGAGGATCAGATAAGGAAGGAAGAGGAGCAGATAAGAAAGGAAGAGGAGCAGATAAGGAAGGAAGTGGACCAGAGAAGGAAAGAAGAGGAACAGATAAGGAAGTTAGAGGAGAAGAGGGAAGAAGAGGAGTAGATAAAGAAGGAAGAGGAGCAAATAAGGAGACAGCTAAGGAGGCAAAAGGAGCAGAAGGAGTTGAAAAAAAGAAGAGTTGATATTGAAACCTGCTTGATTGTACTAGAAGTTTCAGAGATATCTGGTGCTAGAAGTAGATTACCTAAAGCGTATGATGGTATAAATCATATTTTAAGAAAGAGCCACAGGAAATTAAACCAATTCTTAAGACAGTTATCTCAGTACCACGGGTACAAGACATGCATATACTAGGACAAATCCTTCCAGAGCATGGTGTAGCCGAGCCAGATGTACCAGTGGTAGCATCTGCTGACAGAGCTGCGGCTTGTGTTCAGTCAAGCACTGCATCTTTTTTGGCATTCGAGTCAAGCATCGGAAAAATAGATGAATTGACACATGCGAGGTTTTCAGATATGTTACCTGCTGCAAGAAGTAGTGAAACATTGTGATGAACTATCATCCATGAGAAGAAACAATGGAATTGTTTCATTATTGATCCAGCTACAGTCTCTCTGTTCTTTGCTCCAGAACGAGATTCAAGCTTTTGATGGGGACCCACTTCAGTATCATGAGATATTTTGGACGCAATATTGAAAGCAAGTGTCAAGGACCAGGGGATGGTCTTTATTATTTGGAGGTTTACACAGAAGGACAGCTAAAGGAACTTATAAAGAGTTGTCAACATATATCCTCAGACAGAGGATTCAACAAAGCTAAGTCTTTACTAGAGCAGCATTTTGGCATCAAGCATTTAATTGCTTTAGCTTATAAGGATAAAGCTCTTAAATATTCATCAGTAAACCCAAACGATGCAAAGGCTCTACAACAGTGGTTCTCAACCTTTTCCTTTCCACTCACATGCAACTTTTAAGTAATCCCAATGCCATCAGTGCTCTGTGGTCAGTAAGGGATTGCTTAAGGTGGGATGTGAGTGGGAAGGGAAGGTTGAGAACCACTCCTCTCGACCCAATTGTTACTGAAATATTTTGCTTGAGAAAAATTGTCATTGGCCCATTTCCTTTGGAGTTATGAAACCGTACACATGACGAGTCAATTAGGTACGATTAAAACAGTGGTTTTCAATCCTTTACTAATCACAGAGCACCGATGGCATAGGGATTACTTAAAGTGGTATGTGAGTGGAAAGAAAAAGATTGGGAATCACTGCTCCACAAGCATATGCTCTCTTTTGAAGAGGATGTTGTAATACCATGGAAAATAGTGACAATATTCATGATCTAGGGTCCTTACCTTTATCAGGAATTAACAAAATTGATGCTTCATAAAATGTCCCTGCCAAAGTTCCAAGGGATACAGAAGATTGTGCTTCCTATAGACCAATATTATTGAATGCTGATTCCAAAATTCTTTCAAAGATTTTAGCTTTCAGATTGAAACATATTCTTCTTTGAGTAATTTCTATGGACCAAACAAGATTCCGTCAGTTAATGAATATTATTTACTCTCCATCAACTAAAATTCCGGAATGCATTGTATCATTAGATGCAGAAAAGGCTTTTGATAGAGTGGAATGGAAATATCTGATTGAAATTTTGGAAAGATTTCATTTTGGTCCTGGTTTTATTTCATAGATTACTTTGATCTATCATGCTCCTGTTGTTGCAATAATTACTAATAATCAAAAATAATCTTTTTTTAAAATCTGTTTTGAGTTACTAGACAGGATTGTCCATTAAGTCTTTTATTATTTAACTTAACCTTGGAACCTTTAGCGATAGTGCTTCATTACTCCAGTGATATTCAGGGTATTAACAGATGAGATGTAATTCATAATGTATCTTTATATGCAGATGATATTTTAGATGTGACAATTATGTAATATTTTATATTTTGTGTATATATTATATATATATATATATATATATATATATATATATATATATATAATCTGTTTTTAAGTGTTTGTACCTGTGAGTGACCTAACTAAAATCCCCACACAATTTTAGTTAGGTCAGTCACAGGTACAAACACTTATAAACAAATTTCATTTAAAATGCCAGAACTCTGTTCAAGTCAGAGTCCAGGCTCCAAGTGCCTTTGCAAAAATTTCGAAGAATGCCTATAAGGACTTCACAAGTAGGTGTTAATTGGACATGCTGTGGAGTAATGGATTATTGTTTTGGAAGGCAGCAGTTGAACTAACTCAGAAGATTGGGTCCAGTGCCGCAGTCTTTGTGCAATTTCTAAGAGGGTCATGTGGTTTTCTCTGAGAGAGAGAGAATTCAATTCTACAGTTCAGGAGCAGTAGCTGGGACTAGAACGGGACAAGCTGGGAAGCTTGTGGAAAAACCCCATTTTGAAGACAGATTGTGAGTTCTTAGTTCAGCCTAGTCAAAGCACTTGTGAACCTTACAAGAGGAGATGGTTGTCTGTATAATGTTCCACTTGAAATAATGGAAACGAAAAAGGAACTCTGTGATGACCTGAAAGAAAGAGGTTATCACCTGGAAAACCCTAATGGGGAAAGTTTCTTTGGTAAGAAACTGAAGTGGCTGATAGGAAGGAATCATTTGTGGGTGTCCAATGAACAAAAAAAAAATCTCTCTGAAAACCAACAAGAACCTTCCTGAGCAGAAATCAAGCTCCAAAGCCTGGTGAAATTCATAAATGTTAAATTCTGTGCAGAGCATAATAATTGCCTGCAACCAGTGAACTTGGAGGAGTGAGACTGTGAATCAAAGAGCTTTTCTGAACTTATACACACATTACATACACATGCGCTTAGAAGGGGGTTAAGTTAGGTTAATAGTAATAAGTTTGATCCTGTTTTCATGTTGAAAGAAAATTAAAAGCAACTTTTGTTTAAGTAACCATTTGTCTTGGTGAATTTCTATTGCTGCTGGGTTTTGGGGTCCTCTGGGTCCGTAACATAGTATATATTTTAGATCCTGAGAAATCTATTCATTCAATGCCGTCTTTGCTTTCCCAATTCAGTATTTTCTCAGGATATAAACTGAACCTCCACAAGAGTGAACTATTTCAAATGAATATGCATGTACCAATCTATGAGCATATACTTTTAGAGTGGTTAAAGAACACTTTACAATTCTTGAGGTTAAGATCACTAAAAAGTTTAAAGATTTATGCAAATGTAATTTTCTCCCTTCTATTGAATATGTGAAACAAACACTTTCTACATGGTCTCTATTGGCCATATCTTTAATAGGTTGTATACATGCTACCAAGATGATAATTTTACCCAAATTTTTGTCTCTATTTCAAGCAATTCCAGTTTTTATTCCTAAATCATTTTTTGACAATATTGACTCTAAAATTTCTTCTTATATGTGGAATAATAAGAATGCAAGGTTGAGTAAATTTAATTTGCAGAAATCCAAGAAAGATGGTGGTACAGCTTTACCTAAGCTTAGATTTTATTATTAGGCAGTTGACATTTGATATATTATTTTCTGGGTATATTATTCTGACAAACCTGAACACCCTCATTGGACAGGTTTGGAACTGAAATCTGTGCCGAGGTTTTCATCACTTCCTTATTGAGAACTGCTCCTTCTTTTACAATTTCTAAGATTAGTAGATTAGTAGACACCCTTTAACCCAATACTTAAAGTTTTGGTTTCAATTACATAGATTTTTCATTTAATTTTTTTTTAGTTTATTGAGAACTATTTATCTTAATTATTTCTTCTGATTGTCTATAATGGATCAAACCTTTTCTAATTGGAAAAGCAAAGAAATTGTCTACTTTTTGGATTTGATTATATGATGTTTGATATAATATCTAGCAAAAATAATATATCTAAGTCACATTTTTTTAGATATTTCCAAGTTACAAGTTTTTTGACTAAGGTATTACCTAACTTTCCTGAATCACTGATTAAGAGTTTAATAGGTAATATTTACAATCATTTATCAAAATTGCAATTTATCTCTAATTATAAAATTAGAGGGGCTTGGGAATTGGAACTTCAGTTACTTCTCCCAGAGAAACTTAGGGAAAAGATTTTTGGAATGGTTAATACCTCTTCATTATGTGCCCAACATGCATTCATTCAATTTAAAATGGTACATTCGGTTAATGTGTCAAAAGATAAATTGGCCTCTATCTTTCTTAATGTTAGTTCTGTGTATGATAGATGTAAATCACAAGTGGCTACACTAACACATGTTTTGGTCTTGCTCTATGTTGGAGAAGTATTGAACAGATATTTACAAGACTTTGTCAATTATACTGGGTATTAGATTGCAACCTGATCCACTGACTGCTATTTTTGGAATTCTAGTTCCAGAGGTGGGTCTAGTTCCCACTTCTACACATCAGGTTGTAGCCTTTACTACACTGTTGGCCAGAAGAGCCATTTTATTTAAATGGAAAGATACTAATTCACCTTCTCAGGTTATGTCGTGTTTAAGTTTGGAAAAATATAGAAGCTGCACTTTTGATATCTCTGTTAAATTTGAAGTTTGGCATCCTTTTGTAAACTATTTTTGTATGAATCAATTTGTATTTTGATGTTACCTTCCAGACTGTTATGCTTTTCTGTTGTTTTTTTATTGGGCAAGACCAGATAAATAGTTTGTATTGATAAATTGTAGGGAACTCTCGGTTGAGGCTGCCCAGCATTTTATTTTATTTATGTTTTTTGTGTATTTTGTTGGTTAGAAGGGGTTTTAATAACATTATTTTTTTCTTTTTTTACCATTCCAAATTGAGGAGATAGGAATAACCATAAAATCACAAGATAAAGGAACAGAAGAAGGCCATTCTCCCATCAAGTCTTCTCTGCAAATCCATCCTGAGCTAAACTGTTGTCACAATTCCAATTTCCAGCCTTTTCCCCATATCCCTTAATACCCTGACTAATTTGATACCTGTCAATCTCCTCCTTAAACTCCTCCAATGATCGGGCCTCTATAGTTGCATGTGGCAACGAATTCCACAAATCCACCACCCTCAGGCCAAAGAAATTTCTCCTCATCTGTGTTTTAAATGGACACCTTCTAATTCTAAGATTGTGCCCTCTTGTCCTGGATTCACATCTACTCTGTCCAATCCTTTTAGCTTTCAAAATGTTTCAATGAGATCCCCTCTCATTCAATACTCTAATGAATACTGTCCAAGAGCCACTAAACGTTTCTCATATGTTAGCCCTTGCATTCCAGGAATCATCCTGGTTAATCTTATCTGTACTGTCTCCAACATTATTACATTGCTTCTAAGATAAGGTGCCAAAACTGCACACAGTTCTCCAAATGAGGTCTCACCAGTGCCCCTTAGAGCCTCATCAACACCTCTTTTACTTTTATGCACTGTTCCTCTTCTGGCCCTATGACCCTCCTTTCTAGGGATTTAATATGGTTGCTTACAATCAGGACCACACGAGCCCCTCTACCTACCTGCCTATCTTTCCTATATACTGTGTTCTCTTGGACATTCAGCTGCCAATCATATCCATCATTAAGTCATGTCTTGGTGATGGCTACAATATCATATCTTTCAATCTGTGGCTGTACTACAATGTCATCTACTTTATTCCAAATGCTCCATGTATTTAAGTACAGTCACCTTCGATGAGTAGCTGTTTCCGGTTTTGCTGTCATTCTATTGTATTGCAAATTATCCTGTCTTTTCACCTCCTTGCCCTTTTTGTCTTCTTTGCTACATTTTATTTTAAAAATTTTTTCCAGTTTCCTCTTTCTTGATGCAAACACCCTGGTTCCCTTCTACCCTATACTCTGCACTCACATTCTGATTCCCACACCCCGCCAAACTAGTTTAAACCCTCCCCAACTGCACTAGCAAACATGCCTGCCAGGATATTGGTCCCCCTCCAGTTCAGGTGCAGCCCATACTTTTTGTAGAAGTCAAACCTTCCCCAGATGAGATCCCAATGATCCATAAATCTGAACCCCTGCCGCTTGTACCCTGCACCAATTCTACAGCCACACATTCATCTGTCACAACTTCCTGTTCTTACCCTCTCTGGCATCTGGCACAGGCAGCAATCCTGAGATTACCATCCTTGATGCCCTGCTTTGTAACTTCTTTCTTAACTCCCTGTATTCCCTTTTCAAGACCTCATCCCTACTCCTATCTACATCATTAGTTCCCATGTGGACGACAACATCTGGCTGCTCACCCTCCCCCTCCAGAATGCTATGAACTCAATCAGAGAAATCCCTGACACTGGTACCTGGGATGTAACACACCATCCAGAAGCCTCGATCTCAATCATTGAACCTTCTAACCAATGAGTCCCCAGTCATTATCGCTCTCCTCGTCTCCGCCCTTCCCATCTGAGCCAGGGGGCCAGCCTCTGCACCGGAGACACGTCCACCTCAACTTGTGCCTGGTTGGTCGTCTCAACCAACAGTATCCAAAACAGTATACCTGTTGTTGATATTGTTCACTATGTCATAATGTTGTATGTTGTATTAAATATTGCAATATATTGATGTTTCTGTTTTTAATATTTGATTCTGTATTCTATTCTCCTCATGTATTGTTTACTTATAATATGTTTAATAAAAAAATTGAAAAAGAAAGGAGGAAATAATTATATTGTTCGGGAACAGTAGGGGGGGGCATGGCAAGATGGCGTATGGAGTAGACGTGTAATTCCACCTCTCCCCAGCTGATTAATTAATACCTAAAATTTAGAGAGTATTTAAATTTTAAAAAAATTTAGGTAAGTTTTTTAGAAGTATAGAAGGCTATAATGAAAGGCAATAAAGCTCAAACTTCAGAAGCTTTGTTTAAAAGACCAGAAAGTGCTGAATAACTGAGGCCTACCTCATCGAAAGATCCACAGAAGTTGATTTTGGAACAGCCGAAGATTCAGAGGATGACCCAAATGAAGATAATGATGACTCCGGAACCTGGTTCACACCCAGCAATGCAAGATGGTGTAATTTGTTTTGTTACCTTGTGTGGTGCACTATTGGCCGGAATCAGACACACACAATGTAAAGACTGTACAACAGGCTTTAATCCACAAAGACTTCCACAGAGCCAGGCTGGCTGTGGCTGCGGTAACTCTGAGTGAGGCTTCAGGAGGCGGCACAGGCTTATATCCCCACCCGATTGGGTGGGGCTTGATCCATTCCGGCCGACTGATTGACAGCGGCCAGGTGTTGTCCTGTCCCCTTACACTCCTGCAGGTACAGAGGTTGCCCCCTGCAGTAGGCCGGTGGTGTAGCAGGCGTTGTTTGGCAGGCGTCCCGTCGGTCCCTGTGTGGTCATTGGAGACATCCCGAGTTCGATTGGATTTCCACCACCATCTTTATTATTGTGTGCTCATGTGTAAGTTCCAGGAGAATGTCCAATATGTTTGTATACAAAGTGCTGGCTGGAGTATGCGCGATAATGTATGACAAGAATTGGGAGCTTTAGATTGAATATTTTAAAAACATGGCGACATAGAGAAGGGTGAGTGAAACGCTCTTAACATTCGTTGACCGTTTGCATAAATATTACTCTATGTTCACAAAGCTTTAATGTAGATGCTATTTATTGTAATCTCACTGAATGTTGAAGAAGATAGTTTACCAGTTTATATATTAAATAAAGGATTTAAATACATCTAGATTTATACTGGAAATAAATCATGAACAAGTGTCACACCTAGACTTTAAGGTGAATCGAAATTGCTCTAACCAGAAAGAGACTTCTGAGCACGTTGTTAACACAGAGGTTGGTACCTAGAATGAGGAGGTGGTCGAGGTGGGAACAATTCTGGCAGTTGATAGACATTGAGACAGGTGCATGGGATAGGAATGTTTTAGAGGGACATGCGCCAAAGCCGCATGGACAAGAGGGATGAAGGCTCTGCTTCTGTCCTCTTGAGCCTTATGACTCTAAACACATCACAGGCCAATATATTGGTACTCAGTTTTTTTTTCTTACTCCTTTTTATTGGAAGGAAAACACTGAGCTATGTGGAAAGTTTGTCGGACTCAGGCTTTACTGAGCTAGCTTGGGGTGGATGGACGCAATAACCCCTTGCACTGCATGCCGCAACATATATAAACTCAGTAGTTGTTCTGGGGAGCTCAGGAAAGGCTGCACGCCGATGTCATTTCCCATCATCTGACTGCTCAACCACAGCAATAATTATGGCTACTTTCCTGCTGTTCTTAAGCTTCATCACAACAGAATCATTGGGCCCGGGTTTCGCAGCCAATGGCAAGGAGGCGGTCTTACTTATTCTAATGCTACAACCCTCCTTGCCGGTGCTTTTGAGCATCCACGTTCAGTTTCCCGTCCTCCGATCCAGTGTGACAGATGTGACAAGGGACCAGGAGCAAGAACGGGAAAGGAATGCTAAAGTTCTTCAACCAAACAGTCCAAATTCTCCTGAAGGAGACATACAGCACTAGAAATGGATTTGGGCTGCTGCAGCTAAAAAAAAATTGTTAAAATGCTGTGCAGTTAATAGTTGGATGTAGCCAGTCTGTGTACCATTCACTGGGGCAGTTGTCCACGATTCTGACCATGGGGACTGAGATTTTGTTTTTCCTCATTTTTATCAGAACCTTTCACATGAGTAAATGTTCAAAATAATAGTCCAACATATGACATTAACTGCACTGAAAAAAACCCTGTCTACTGAGATAAATTCAACTTCATTGTGTTACGAGTCCAGAGGACCCCAAAACGCAGCAGCAATAGAAATTCACCAAGACCAATGGTTACTTAAACAAAAGTTGCTTTTAATTTTCTTTAAACATAAAAACAGGATCAAACTTTTACTTATTACTAACAACTTAACCCCCTTCTAATTTTAACCACAGGTGTAGATAAGTTCAGGAAAGTTCTTTACTCTAATAATCTAGTCTCACTTCTCCATGTTCATCTCAGTGAAAGCCCTTCAACAATATTCTTTAGAAGACAAAAACTGGGAATCAGCCCTCTGGTTAAATGACTTGATTTGATTGGACTTGATTCTCAAATGGGACAGCATGTCAACCCATAGAACTATAGAGCATTACAGCACAGAGACAGGCCCCTTTCGGCCAAACCATTTCTTTTTGCCTAGTTCCACTGACCTGCTCCCAGACCATTGCTCTCCATACCTCTCCGATCCATGTACCTGTCCAAATTCTTCTTAAATGTTAAAATTAAGCCCGCATTCATCACTTCAGCTGAAGCTTGTTTCACACTCCCACTCTTTGTGTGAAGATGTTCCCCCTAAATTTTCCCCTTTTACTCTTTACCCATGTCTTCTGGTTTGCATCTCACCTACCCTCAGTGGAAAAAGCCGATCTACATTTATTCTGTCTATCCCCTCATAATTTTAAATACCTCTATCAAATCTCCCCTCATTCTTCTGTGGTCCAGGGAATAAAGCCCTAATGCTTTAACCTTTCCCTGTAACTCAGTTCCTGAAGTACAGGCAACATCCTAGTAAATCTCTTCTCTGCACTCTTTCTATCGTATTGATATCTTTCCTGTAGTCAAGTGACCAAAACTGCACACAAAACTCCAAATATAGCCTCATCAATGTCTTATACAATTTTACCATAACATCCCGACTTCTGTACTCAATACTTTGATTTATGAAGGCCAATATGCCAAAACCTCTCTTGACAACCCTATCCACCTGTGATGCCACTTTCAGGGAATTCTGTATTCCCAGATCAAATAAAATTTTTAAAAATTTTTAAAATTTCGACATGTGCAGGCCCTTTCGGTCCATGCATTCTTGCCGCTCAATTATATTCAATTGACCTACAACCCTGCTCCATTTTATTTTTGAATGGTGGGAGGAGAACAGAGCACCAGAGGGAAACCCAAGCAGACACGGGGAAAACATACAAACTCTTTACGGGCAATGTGGGATTCCAATCACCGGTGTTGTAACAACATTACAGCGCTAACCTCTAAGCTAACTGTGCCACCCCAATGAGCCACGGGAGGAACTCAACATCACCATCCATGTATAGAAGTGGTCAGTCAATATTTTAGGTCAGCGTGTCCTGAGATTTTGCTGACCATTTCTCCCCACTGATGTCATCTGACCAGTTAAGTTTGTCCATCATTTGCTCAAGATTCCAGCATGTCAATCAATTCAGAGACAATGGGATGCAACATTAGGGGTGATGTTCTCATTAATAATACCCATGTTAACAGGCTCTGAGCAAACCACTTCCTGCTTTATATTTAGCCCCGATCAGTGAGTATTCTCCTGAACGTTTTGACATATTGAAAGGTCCCATGTCATGCTTTCAGCATCTTCTCACATAGACCATCTTATTATCATTTCAACCATATGCCAAAATATTCCTTTCTGTTGTGGGATGCACCTCCGTTCAAGTCATCTTAATTGATTACAAGTTCTTTGTCATTAAACAGTTTAAATTTAATTAAAGAGAGACAAATTGTGACTGGCTGGATTGGAGAACATACCTTCTGCAAATCAAATGAGTGAGCTTGGTCTTTTCTTCTTGGAGTGACAGAGGATGTGAGGTGACCTGATAGAGGTGCACAAGATGGTGAGAAGCATCAATCATGTGGATGGTTGGATGCTTTTTCCCAGGGCTGAAGTGCTTAACATGAGGGTGCATAGATTTAAGGAGCTTGGGACAGGAGGGAATGTCAGAGACAAATTCTGCACACAGAATAGTGGGTGCATGGAATACGCTGCCAGCAATTATGGTAGAGGCAGGTACAATAGGATCTTTGTAGAGACAAGGAACAGAGGATAATGGAGGGTTATTTTAAATTTAAATTTTTAATTTTTAAATTTAGCCATGCAGCACAGTAACAGGCCATTTCAGCCCATGAGCCCTTGCTACCACTGTTTGCATATGATTGTCTGGTCAGGCACATCCATACGCTGACTGTACCTGTGGCCCCTCCCACCAGTTCCTGGATAAAGGTGATGGTTCCACAGCACCCCCCCCCCCCCAACCCTTCAGTGCAGGTGAGTCAAGCAAAATGGATGTGCCTTTATTCTTCAGTGAATAAAAGCCTATTGGTTTCTCAACAACCGTCATACAAGAAATTGATAATGCATCAATTTTATTCACTAAAAGTTTCTTTTTTGCATGGAGCGGATCTTGAAACCAGAAAAGCTGGAAACTGACCCTCAATCGCCTGAGGCATCCACCAACTTCAAACTCTGGCTATGCTGCTTTGAAGCATTCCTGCAGGCATCTTCAGCCATCAGTCATGAACTGCAGATACTGTTTTCTCGGGTCGGCTCCCTGGTCTACTCCATGATCAGGGACACCACATCGTACCAGGAAGCCATGGACATCCTCAAAGGACAATACCTGTGGAAGATCAACGTTGTCTGTGCCAGACACCTTCTAGTAATCTGCAAACAGTAACCTGGTGAGCCCAATGTTGAGTACCTTCAGGCCCTGCAATCCCTCGGCTGGGCTTGTGCATAAAAGGCCATGACAGCTGCAGAGTGCACAGAGGACCTGATCAGGGATGCCTAGATCACAGGGATATACATCCACCAGAGACTTTTGGAGCAAGGGATCTCAGTCTGTGGAGAGCAGTTGAGCTGTCAGGTACACTGGTGGTGGCTCTCCAGAACATTAAGGCCTCCTTGACCGACAATGTGGCCACCTCGTGGCTACCCCAGGCATTGCCGTCTTGGGACATGCCGCCACACCCCACTATGATAATGACTCGACCATAGCAGAGTGCTCCACGAGCACCTCCCATTGGTTTCACCCTGTCCTGTCGGCGACCCGACCACAGCTGCGGTGCTCCAGGAGCACCCGAAGAGCCATGTCTGTGGCCTGGGCAAACACCTGAGGAAACACTGCCCAGCAATGGATTTGACTTATTCCAGCTTACTATGCCAAAGTGTGCAAGTCAAAAACGCTTCCTAGTAGCAGATGGTGGGAGCCGCCATCTTGGGCGCCATCTTCGGGATCCAGCAGCACTATGTGTAGATTATGGGGCCACCATCTTGGACACCGCAGTCTTCCACAACATCGACACTGCCCTCCTTCACACTCAACCAGGAGAGCCCACACCAGCTCGATGATGGACATTAAGGTAAACAGCCACTTGATATGAATTGCTTATTTGACAGTGGGAGCACAGAGAGCTTTATACACCTCGACACGATGTGGCACTTCACCCTCGCAGTAATGCCGGTGATCCAGAAGGTCTCCTTGGCCTCCAAGTCACACGCAGTGGAAGTCTGGGGCTACTGTGTAGTGACTCTAACAGTGTGGGTTACAGATTATAAAGACTTTAAACTTTTGGTAATGTCACAGCTCTGCGCTGCTGTACTATTGGGGCTTGACTTTCGATGTCACCTTAAAAGCATGACAATGGAGTTCGATGGGCCCCATCCACCCCTCACTGTTTATAACCGGCAATTTTTGAACCAACTACTGCACTCCACCCGCCCTTCACAACTCTCCAGCGTACATGGTCAACAACCCAACCTCTCTCCACGAATAACCTGTGGGCTCTCCACACTTATTCCTGACTGCAAACCTGTCACCACTAAAAGTAGACAGTACAGTGCCCGGGACAGGGCCTTCATCCGGGCAGAGGTACAGCGCTTACTCAAGGAGGGGATCATTGAACCCAGCAACAACACCAGCCCTTGGCGAGCACAGGCAGTGGTAATGTGGAAAAAAAGGATGGCCATCAACTACAGTCAGACCACTCACAAATAAAAACAATTAGACGCACACCCCCTCCCACACATAGCCAACATAGTCAACCAAATTGCACAGTACTGGGTCTTTTCAACCATTGACCTGGTCGGCATATTACCAGCTCTCTACACTCCCAGATGGGGTTCAAGATGGCTGGCTGCCTCTACCATTTCCTGTGGGTCCCCTTCAGTGTTATAAATGGCGCCTTGGTCTTCCAGCGAGAGATGGACCTCATGATTGACCAGTACGAGCTGCAGACCACCTTCTCATATCTTGACAATGTCACCATTTGTGGCCATGACCTGCAGGTCCATGATGCCAATCTCCAGAAATTCCTTGAAATGGCCAAGCTCCTCAACCTCATGTATAATAAGACCAAGTGCGTATTTCACACAACTCGCCTTGTCATCCTCAGCTATGCCGTTGAGAACCGAGTCATTGGCCTGGACCCTGACCGCATATGGCTGCTTCTGGAACTTCTACTCCCCCACAGCCTTAAGACCCTGAAGAGGTGCCTTGGGTTCCTCTATTATGCCCAGTGGGTCCCCAATTATGCGGACAATGCCCACCCTCCCGTCAAATCCACTTTTTTCCCCTCTGATAATGGAGGGTCGTACAACCATCAACTGCATCAAGGCAGACATTGCCAAGGCCACAATGCATGCTGTAAATGAATCATCCCCATTCTAGGAGGAAAGTGATGGGTGAGACTTCACTCTGGTAGCCACCTTTAACCAGGTAGACAGGCACATTTTGGTGGAGAATCGAACTGTCCACCTGATATCTTGTATCAGCTGGGGAAACTTAATGAGCCACCAGATGCCCACAGGACCTTTGCCAACATGCAGATCAACTGCCTACAACCCCTCCACAACAATCTCTGCCAGCCTGGAGTTACCAGGTTTTTTACCTCATCAAAGCCTGCAACCTGCCTTACTCCATTGACAAGATCAAATCCATGTCAGGTCTGTGTTGAGTGCAAGTCGCACTTCTACCAGCCAGATAGGGGGCAGTTAATAAAAGCCACCTGCTCCTTTGAGCACCTCGGTGTTGTCTTCAAAGGGCCCCTGCCCTCCACCGACCGCAACATGTATTTGCTCAATATCATTTGCTCAAAACTCTCATTTTCCATTTGCCATTCCCTGCTTGGACATGACATCTGCCGCAGTCACCAAGGTCCTATGAAGTCACTTCACTCCATTTGGCTTCCACAACTATATTCATAGGGACTGGGGATCCTCCTTTATGAGGGATGAGCTGGGCCAGTACCTGTTGACCAGGCCATCGCCACCAGCAGGACCACTAGCTACAACCCCCAGGTGAACGGGCAAGTGGAAAGGGAGAATGCCACGGTTTGGAAGACCATCTTCCTGGCCTTGAAATCTAAGAGCCTTCTAGTCTCTCGCTGACAAGAAGTTCTCCCAGAGGCTCCTTAGAGGCACTCAGTTCTATCAGATCCCTGCTATGCCTGCCACAAATGCCCAACCACATGAAAGCATGTTTTTTTCCCCAGGAAATCTACAACATGGACCACACTACTGGCGTGGATGACATTTCTAGGGCCGGTCCTACTCCAGAAGCAGGTGAGGAGCCACAAAATCCCCTGGTTGAAAGGGTCCACCTCCTCCATGCCAATCCCCCAATATGTCTATGTGGCATAACCTGACAGACATGAGGACATTATCATTGTTAGGAACCTGGCTCCCCCCCCAGGGGCCATGGAGACCTTTGCGAATCACCCCACACACCCCTCACCATTGAATGAACACACATGATGCACCTGTCCCCTGGTAGTTTGCCTGTCCCAAGGGAGGATATACCAGATTCATCAGTTTTTACCAACTAGCACAGCACTGGTGAGTATGTATTCCGTACTGCATGGGCGGTAGGCATTCAAGACCATCCAGGACTCCTTCACTACATCTCAGCCACATCGTGTACTATGATGGTCCCAGACCACCTGAGAGACTTAATTTGGACTCTTTTTAAAAAAAAACAAGGGGTGAAAGTGTTAAATCACTATTAGTATATAATCATCTGGTCAGGTTCACCCATTTCCCAACTGTACCTGTGGCCCCCTACCACAGGCTCTGGATAAAGGTGACTTCCATAGTCCCCTCCTCAGTGCAGGTCAGCCGAGCAGTATGGATGTGCCTGTGTTCTTCAGTCGTTAGAGTAATTGATGGTGCATCACCGTCCGATTACATCAAATTGACCTACAACTCCCAGGATGTTTCAAACGGTGAGAAGAAACCCACACAGACACTGGGAAAATGTACAACCTCCTTACGGCCAGTGTGGGATTAGAGCCTCAGACCCGATCGCTGGCGCTGTAATAGCGCTGCGCTAACTGCTCTGCCAGCCGTGCCTCCCATGCAGTACGGAAATTCTAGCCCGTTGTTAGAGTAGGTTATTATGTCAGCATCACACTGTGGGCCGAAGGGCCTGTGCTGTAAAGTCCTACACTCTACATTCTAAATTCTGGAGCACGTGGTCTCTTGTAAGCCTTTGATTCAGTCTGCTTCACGCGTTGCCATGACACCTTGTCAAGTGCGAAGGAATGTTTCCTTCAAAGGTCCCAGGTCCCTGATATCCTGTCAGGCTTTATTTTAAAAATGTTTTATTTTAACATGCTGTTTGTTGGCTAGTTCCAAACCTCAAATAAAAAAAAAAAAATTCTGGTGGGATCATCACGAGAAGTCATTATTTGTGAACAGTAGTTTAGCACATAACTTCATCTGCCTCCAAAACACTGGCATGCCAGATGAAATCGATGCCACTTACCCCTCCCATCAATTTCCCCAATTTTACAATCCTCTTTTTTATGCCGATTGGTTGAGGCTTGAATTCCGGATGCCAGGAATTTTACTGTGTATTGATCAAAGTATGGAGTGGGGGCAGCTGTAAATTTCAGGGTACTTTCCTTCTTTATTAGTGCTTTAGAGTTGGGAGGTTGAAACCTGCAGTCAGTCTCTTGTGTTAACCCGACCATATGTTCTGTTCTTGAAACCCAGAAACATGGAACTAGATTTCAGGGGCATAGCACTGGACACACCATGGTCAAGGAACCAAGGCTGCATTTTCACAACAGCCTCATTAGAACACAGATCGGTGCTTTGTGCACAGGTGCTAGCCTCTTCTAAAATGCACTACCTCGGTAGCCCTCCTGGGGCCCAGATTACTGGGATCCCTGAGTAGGTAGGTGCTGGAAGCACCTTTTAAATTGTGGGGGTGGGGGGGGAGGAGGGGTGGGGATCGACCCATTAAATTGCCAACCTGGTGATTTAAGGGGGATCCTGCCCCCACCATTGACGCGCCACATACTCACCAGAAGTACTGCCAGACGTTTGGATGCTGGCTGCCCGGTAATGCATGTATGCGAGCACTGACTTCGCCGAAATAATGGGTTGGCCATTTTCATTTACCAATCGCCTATGTGACCTGGGTAAGTTTAACTGGGTTCCCTTACTACCTCTGAGGTAGATCAGGGACCCGCTTGGATTCCGACGGGGTTGACCGGGTCAGACTCTTTCTAACTGCTGGGTGACTAGGGGCTCTAACCAGGCAACTTGCCCAGTTAACTCCATTTTACATGGCAGTTTGAAAGTGCCTGCTGTCGGTGGCACCACATCATTGCCTAGAGAACTATAACCTAATGTGCTGCTTGTACAAACATCAGGAAATATTGTCGGGTGTGTCAGAGAGTCTCCAAGGATTAGCAGAGAAGGTTGCAGCTGTCAATCAATGGTAGCAATCTGTCAACAGGCCAACTGCATGACCTGACAGCAATAAAGACTTCAGTGTGCATACATTACCTGAGGATGTTTTCAATGCACATGTCACGGGATCAGTAAATCTGAAAATATCAAGGATGCTGGCATGAACTGCTTGCTAATGGGCCTGTCATCTTAGAAAACACTCTGAGCAATGGATGACAACAATCGTGAATGAAAGGAAAATTGCATCAATAAGTTGAACACTGAAATTCTGCCCCATTGAACTCGATGTGGGAGCTTTGGCGGGAGCACTGAATGCACCATCACTGCGACCTTCTCAATATACACAATGACCCCCTCGGATGTCTGAATGCCAAGTATTAGAATATAGAATGGAGCAGAACTCAACAGGAAAAAAGCACTTTGATTTCTACCCCAAAGGTGATGCCAAAAAGCAATAATCTCATTTGCCTGCACGTGGTCCATATCCCTCCATTCCCTTGCCTGTTTAAAACGTCTTGGGGGAGGTTCACCGAGTATAGTAATTCTATGTGAAGTGGCATTGGCTTGCCTGACCTCCAGTGATTGAGTATGTACGTGAAATAGATCAAATGTGCAGAACATGCTTGCACCCAGCAACTCCACATGCAAAGCTTGGGATATTGGTAGGGTGCACTGCTTTGTTTAAGGGCACTTTATGGTTACTACAGAGAAAGCCAATCTTGTCTGTTTTGGGCATACCCAGTCATTCTGTACTAACCACCACACTCATTGTGGCATTCCCTCAGTAAATATATTTAAGACAAGATTTTTACATAGTTGGGAATTAAGGGATATGGGGTGTGGTGATATGTTTCCTCCATTGTATATAGTTATTGTTTGCTACTGTATATATAGAGTTGGCCCACCCACTGATGGCTCATACCCTATGACTCCTCCCCTGTGGTCTTGGGCCATAAAGGTCAAGCCACCTCTCCCTTCCCTCCATTCCTATACCTGGATCCGGGTCTTCTGTACATTAAAGCCCATCATTCCCACAGCCTATTCTTGGTGGTTACTGGTAGTGCACTACATGGGGGAAAAGGCAGAT
The DNA here is from genome assembly GCF_036971445.1 of Narcine bancroftii. Taxonomy (NCBI): domain Eukaryota; kingdom Metazoa; phylum Chordata; class Chondrichthyes; order Torpediniformes; family Narcinidae; genus Narcine; species Narcine bancroftii. Next base: position 147,833,765 of record NC_091469.1, read on the forward strand.
AGATGGAGGTAAGCCTATCATTATCTTATTGAATACCGGAGCAGGCTCAATGGGCCAGATGACCTACTTCTGCTTCTTGTTTTTCTGTTCATGTGTCCATCTAAATGCCTGTTTATTGCCACTGACGTACCTGCTTCCACCACTTCCCCATTCTAGGCATCCATCACTTACAGTGAAAAACAAAACTTGCCTAACAGATCTCCTTAAAACTTTCCCCCTCTTACCTGAAACCTATGCACCCTAGTGTTTGACTGATGTCACATGGCCAGTTCGATGCCTCCTGGGAGTTGTAGTGCCGCCATAGTGCTGCTACACACTGCCCCACCTCCCCCCACTCCAAAGAACTAGCAGAAAGGTTTGTCTGTCTTTTAGGTTGCTGACCTCTTAGAGACTGTAGGCTGCTGCAGTGGGGAAGACATGCCCACATGAGCTGGTTTAAGCCTGTCTATAGTGAAAGACTGTGGTTTCTCTCCAATATCCAAAATACAGATTGACCAGTTTGTCTGAGTATCCTTCGTAGGGCATCTGTAAAGGTTGACCAAGTACTCCCCCTTTGGACAAAGACATATTCGCAGTTTTTGAGGTCTTCGGGCACAAAGGAAGAGTGTTTTCCATGTGATGATGGTGGCATAGGGGTCAATTTTCCTACGGTCTCCCTTAGCTTGCTCAACAGTTCTTCAGGATGATCGATGAAGTTGGAACAGTAGGGGACGAACTCCACTGGAACCATTGTACATGAGCTCCGCAGATGAAGTTTTGAAGTCCTCCTTTGGAGTTGTTCTAATGCCCATTAATACTCAAGGCAGCTCGTCAGCCTAGTTTGGGCCCTCTAACCGAGCCATCAAGGCTGACTTAAGATGTCGATGAAATCTTTTCACCTTTCCATTGGTCTGGGGATGATAGGCATTCATATGATGAATTTTTGTACCGAGTAAGCGAGACAAGGCTGTCCACAGCGAGGAAGTAAATTGTGGAAGTAACATGCACCAGTAAACCAAAACAAAAAACCCAGGAACTGACGAACAAGTGTCTGTACATAGACATGGCCTCAGGCCACTGTGTAAACCTATAAAAAGAGTACATATCCTTTTGAAACGGGAAGCAGCCCAACGATGTCCATGTGAACATGAGCAAAATGCCAAGTAACTGCTGGGAATGACTGCAGTGATCCCTTAGTATTTCTCTGAACGTTTGCTTTCTGGCAGGCAATGCAGGACCTCGCCATTCATGTAACATCTCTTTTAAGACCATGGCACATGAACCTGTCGGAAACCATATGAACAGTCGATCTAATCAATGGATGTGAGAGACCATGCAGAGTCAAATACTCGATGTTTCCATGTTTCCAGAACTACTGGGTGTGGGTGTCCCGTTGATAAATCACAGAGGAGTAGTTTTCCATTAACTCCAAACTGGACATCCTTCAATTGCCGGTTCATGGTTGCAGTCCGATAAACATTTGTCTCATGGTCACGCTCTTGGGCCGTGGTCAAAACTGCATAGTCAATACCTTGATCTACAGATGAAGCCTTGAGTGGAGCAGAGTGAGACAGTGCATCAGCTATTATATTGTCTTTTCCGGAAATATGTAGTATTTCTGTGGAAAATTCTAAAATGAATGATAATTGCCATTGTTGTCACCTTGGAAAATGCGAATGTTAAGGGCTTGTGGTCGGTGTACATCGCAAAGTCTCTGGTCTCCAAAAAACAATGGAAGTGTCAAACAGACAAGTAAATGGCCAAAAGCTGCTTATCAAAAGCACTGTATTTCTTCTCTACTTCACAAAGATGGCAGCTGAAAAATGCCAATTGCTTCCATTGCCCGTTGACATATTAATGAAGTGCACCTCCTATGGCCATACTGTAAATGTCTGTAGAAAGGGCAGTGGCTGCATTTAAAACTTGGTAGCTGAGTATAATGGCATGAGCCAGCAAATCTTTCATCTTTAAAAAGGTGTTGTTTCCCTCTTCAGTCCAATGGATGGTTCTGGTATTTCCGGATAGTAAATTGAAAAAAGGCTTCATGATATGAACTGCTTGAATAACACATAGGGCATTTTGCCAGCTGCCACGGTCAGCATTTCATCCATTAGTTCTGAAGGGGTGCGGACTCCCAAACCAGTAGTAGTTTGGCCACCCTTTCCCTACGGGACATACCATATACACTTAATAAAAGTGCTTTTAAAGCGCCATACCTGTTGGTATGTGGTGGATCCCATAGGAAGTTGCCCAACCCCCTTAGCGACAGCCTGGTCCAGGGCACTGACGAGATGGTAATAACAAGCGGTGTCCAACTCGACTTTGTGAAAGTGAAATTGTGCTTCAGCCTGTTGGAACCACAGTTCAGGCTCAGCTGCCCAGAAAGGTGGCAGCTTCACAGTGACGGCTGCAGAATTGTCCAAAAATATGTTTCTGGCCTCGTTGGGGTCAGCAAATATGGTCACTGGAATCACAGTGGACACAATGAAATAATCAGACAAGGGTTTTTTAAAGTGAATCAAATGGATTTACTCTTCATCACCCACGCAACCTTTTAAAGGGTAGAATCACGTACTTGACACACGCTGACGTCATCACGTACTGACATCACAAGGCCAGTTTGATGCCTCCTGAGAGATGTAGTGCTGCCATAGCTCTGGTACAATATCATTTCTGACTTTGAAGCTCATAAGGTCTTTTGACACAAATGTTCTAAAAGCATTTAAATCCACTTATGTCTCCGAGAAGTTTGCTTTCCTCAGAACTAAAATGGCCGTGCGTTTACACAGGTGCTTCAGAGCTAACACCTATTGTTTCCAATCTCTCAAGAACCATCATAAATCCTTTTCATCTCCTTGACTCGAACTTCAATCAGCATCCATTTTCATCTCAGACTGTCTTCTGTCTTCCATGTGTTTGAAATGCTAATGTGTTGGTCTTTCTGCCCCTGTAACCACCCAAACTAACTGACTAAGAATACATGTACTAAGACATTTATATATGAGAAATATAGTTTAACATTAAAGATTAACATAAATCCATTACACACAACTATTTTTTTCTTTCTTTTTTATATTATTAGAGGGTTTTTTTTAAATAACCTATACTATTTAGAATATGAATTCTGGATATGATTTACAATTTATATATGTTAGTGATATACAGAATGTCCTATTTAGTTACTGTCTTATTGAATTATACCCTTTTTGTTTGATTAAGTTCTTTATTAAAATCAAAAAAATATTTTAAAAAGAAAAAGAAGGCCTGTATTGAGCTGTTTAATCTTAACCTTGCAATAGGACCCTGTGGAGCAATGGGGTCCATGCCAGAGGCAGCACTGCTTTAAAGTGGGGCTGACTGTCAACTTTTTAAAATGAACTGTTACATAAATGTAACACAGATATCATCCGAAAAAAAAATAGGTTGTCATGTTCTAGTATGTTCTCTGCATTTTACACCCTTTCAATTAACACCTGAAAGGACTCTGGGGAAGGACCCCAAACCCCAGAACATTAACTATTTCTCTCTCCCCACAGATAGTGCCTTACCTGCTGAGGGCTTCACCTTGATGAAGGGCTCAAGCCCGAAACGTCGGTTATCTTTGCTATATAAAGGACACTGTTTGATCTGCTGAGTTTCTCCAGCATTGTGTTCTTGCTTCAACCACAGAGTTTTTGTGATTTACTGCTGAGTGCTGCCATCTTTTTCTGCCTTCATTTCTGGATTTTCCAAGATTTCAATTAAATTTCAATGCATGTATTTATTTATTTGTTTTAGTTCAAGCATCCAGCCCTGTAACAGGGCAATCCAGCCCGCGAGCATGCCCAAATGCAGCAATTAGCCTACAAATCCTGAATGTCTTTGGAATGTGGGATGAAACTTGACCACCCAGAGGAAGCCCTCGCAAACACGGGGAGAAGGTGGAAACTCCTTACAGATAGCGTCGGATTTGAACCCAGGTCGCTAGGATCACAGTAATAGTGTTGCATTAATTAGTTCATTCGCAGCTAGATCGGAATCTCTTCTGCCACTCAGGGGTTGCATCTGCTAAAACAAGAGCAATAGTTTGGATAAAGGAACTCAAGGTGGTTTATGACTCTGTAATGGCAGTCAAATTAGATGATTTCCAGTTCAGATCAATCTATACATTTGCCAGATCAGATCAGCCTTCCAGACCGCGTGTGTTTTATGTCTTGTGGGACTCGCCACTGGTTATAATTCGTGAGGAGTTTGAGGAGATTTGGAATGTTACCAAAGACTCTTGCAAATTTCTCCAGGAGTGTCATGGAGAGCTTTCTGATTTGTTGCATCACTGTTGGTGCGGAGGTGCCAATGCAGATGGCAGTAAAAACCTACAGAGAGATGTGGACTCGGCCAGCGCCATCATGGGCATCATTGAGGACATCTACAAGAGGCGGTGTCTAAAAAAAAGCAGCCTCTATTCTCAAGGATCCTCACCACCAACATCATGTGGCTTCTTCTCCCAGCCACCCTCAGAAAAGTGATGCAGGAGCTTGAAGGTGAACAGCTGCAGCACAAAACCAGCTCCTTCCCTTCTGTCATCAGATTTCTGTGCATTCAATGAACCACAGACCTGATGTCACTTTCTCTTCATTTTGTGCTGTTATGGAATGTTAATGAAATTATGATAAAATATATCTTAAAAGGGTTAGATTTTGAGGTTTAGTTATCACAAACAAACATATCATTTGCCATGCAAGAGATACGCAAAGGGAAGACTTTGTGTCTACAGTTGGCTTTGCAGAGACAATGGGATGTGCTTGCGATAGTTGTACATGTATGTTTGAACAGTGTCCAGGTTCAAGAACTGAGAACACTTTTGCTTCAAAACTGGTGCTAGAGTTTTAAAAGTCTGGTTGGAGTTTTTTTTGAGGGGCCAAGTGGCTTTTCAAAGAAAGAGAAAACATCCATTGTTTGTCAGAGTATTCTGGAACAGTTTGTAGAAAAGGCTGTAAGTTGGCAGACCTGCTGCAAGACCCTGTTTAAAGATGGGCTTTAAGTTCTGAGTTCACCCTATTCTAAATCTCTGTAGTCAATTGCAGAGGTTGTGGCTGGTTATTGTGTTTCTCCTGGAATAGCGGAGAAAGAAAAACTCCTTGTAGTAACCTGGAAGAAGTTATCTTTTTGAAAAACCCAAGAGGGGGAAAGTTTCTTCAGTAAGGCACTTCAGTGACTGATTGAAGATGATCATTTGAATAGCGAATATCTCGCTGAAACCAACAAAGACCTTCCTAAGTGGTCACAGCTTAAGTTATAGCACCAGAGCCTGGTGAAGATAATAAATGTTTATTTATTATGGAAGACTGGCTGATACCAGTGAGAAATGAAGAGTGAATGAATGGACAGTGAAAAAGAACTTTCCTGAACACATAAACTTACATACATGTGTGCTTAGAATTAGAAGGTGTTAAATTAGGTTAAGTTAACAGTAATAAGTTAACTATTGATCTTACGATTATATATTAAGAAAATAAAATCAGTTTTAAGTAGCCATTGTCTTGGTGAATGTCTGTTACTGCTGGTTTCTTGAGTCCCTTGGGGTCATAACACCACTAATTTATTTATTTTAACTTGTAATTTATAACAATATACTGCCACATGCACATGTCGAATACAATAAATTCTGATTTTGATTCTTCTGATTCTGGGATTAATTTCCAGTGGAATGGGTTTTTCTCTCTCTCAGATGGTCATGAATTTGCCCAGCTGCAAACTAATCATATGCATGCAAGAGTTTTCAGAACTAAATGGGTGGAAGGGACAGCATCTTTCCACCTCAACCAAAATGGCCCTTCTAGCAATGAGGGAAGCAAGAGCCATGACATGGGATTGTGAAAAGGTCAGTATTAAATCCATTGGCCCCACTCTCTCCAAAAATAGAAATGAAAGAGAGAAGGACATAGCCAAAACATATGATACAAATAACCTTCCTCCATTGTAGTATTTATCACATTTGGAGGTAATATTAGGATGAATTTGTAGCTAACTGTCCCTCCCATTCATACTCAATGGTTGACGGATGTGATGGTGTGTCTGTCTTTAAAACAAAATTAGGTGTTCCACTATTGCAATGGACCTTCACTTTCTCTCTTTCTGGGGACCTTTTCTCAGTTTCTTTAAAAACTTGTAGATTATGGTTTTATATGTACCTTGTTTATTGTTATTTGATACTTGTAACTTGAAACAAAATTGATATTATTATTAATATATGAATTTTGCATATATTAAAACCAATAAAATGATTGAAAAAGGAAAAAGAAACAAATGGGTTAAACAGGAAAGCCTGCAGATGCTGAGGTGGAGTGCAATACATAAACGTGCTGGAGGTACTCAGCAGGTCACACAGCATTCATAGGATGGACAGGGCAACCAACTTTTCATGCCTGGGCTCTTTACTACCCATGGATGCTGCGTGGCTCGTTCAGAATCAAACATACTTGAGTGTGCGCACCTCGAAGCCCTCTATTCTGTCCAGGTAAGCTGTGGTTTAGAGGTGACCAATTTCATCTCAGATGTGTTAGTTTCTGAGTTCAAGTCCTTGGGAATTGAGGCTGAATTTGTTTTTTAAAGAACATCAAGAGGGTTGACCCCATTATCTTGATTGACATTTAACTCTCCGTCAACAGAACAAAATATTGCTGGTTATTAATAAATGCAAGGCTTGTTATAGATGACACTTTCCAATCTCTCATATTTCCCAATTTCAAAGCATGTCATCTTCACAGAAACGTAAGCAATGATGTTCCAAATGACTATCTTATTAATCCAATAAATTACACTTCTTAGTTGCAGCTGTAAATTGCTTTAATTTGTTGATAAAAGGAATAAACATTTTGCATAACTTTGCAATGAGATTTTCATTTGATGAGTAAACAAGGCATTCTGTAATAATGATAACAAATAATCAACTTTAAACAGATATAAATGAAAGATGATTAAGATGACATTTTGAAATTGGGAAATATGGAAAGTGTCATCTATAATTTTAGTTTTAAAAAAAAGTATCTCGAGCTCAATATCTTTCATGGTTCCTCAAAGAATGAGATGCAAACTCCTCATCCACTCGGATATTACATCATAGTAACTATGGTAACACTACAAACAACAATTCCTTAAAGGGATAGTCACAGAATTAACAAAATAAAAACTCAAGGTTTTAACCTTTACACTCATTGTATGCAAACTTCCTATTGTTTTATTTCTTCCTGATCCTCTAAATGTTTCTCATAGTCTCTCAGGGCACCAGAGATGGGGAGACCACCCCCCCACCCCCTCTTTTGAGGAGAAGAATCAGAGGAGACGACCTTACAGAATAGTGACCATAATAGGGACCATCGAGGGGAGTAGTGGCTGAAGGGCCCACAAAGGCTGTAGGAAGTCAGAGAGTTGCAGTCGAAAGAACTCATGGAACTGGGATTCGTGAGGGGGATGAGGGCAAGAAGGGCTCCAGAAGGGTCTCAGGCCCTGAAGGCTTCCTGATCCTATCGGAGCTTTGGACTGGAGGTCATACTGCTGATGCACCAGATATGAATCTATGTGGCTGCAGAAGCTGTGGGAGGGCTGGAGTCGAATCCACGGACACTCACTATCTCTGAATAGGCTCTTTTTTATTTCTCTCTTCTTGTAAGGGACATTAGGCAATGCTATTGGCGACACTTTGCCTTACACAGTGAACCTTATCAACCAAAATATATACAAACGTTTCTCATTAAATATACACAGTGGCATTTTCTCCCCTTTTTCCTCCTTACCTTCCCTCCCCCCTTCCCACCCCCCCCTCCAAAAGCAATAAATATTCAACATAGCAAAAGATCAAATTTGTCTTTGGAAAAACAGTAAATTTTAAATGTGATTCAGAAACTGGATTTTTATTTCATGTGTGTGGGAATTTCAATTTCCTTTCTGTTCACTAAGGTTTGGCAGTAAATACTACCAGACATCTAACCAACACACCAATGGCATCATGAAGAAAGCCTCTACTTCCTCAGGAGTTTGCGGAGGAGCTAGTGGAGTTGTTCAAGTGAACCGGTACGGACTTGAAGGGCCGACATGGCCTGTTTCCGTGCTGTAAACGGTTATATGGTAATATATGGTAATATTACATTTTCTATGTTATTACATGCCGTATTGCTGAACTGAAGCAGGATTCTATGCATGCCAAATGTCTAGATAGTACTGCATTTTGCAGCTTTCAATGTTGGCCTGTTTTTCTGTTATGTGTGTCATGTCCAGAAGGACAAAACATGCTGATCTCAGCCCGTAATTCCACCAGGAAACGCCGGCCAGAATGTCTATGCCAGGGACATACAAAGTTGTCTTGATGGTCAGCCGCCACAGCCATTAGTGACAGCTGGCTCTAGCGTTTCCCTTAAATACACAGGGATCTCAGCAGCGGTGAGCTTCTACGCCCCATCATTGATGGTACAAACACCAATCGGTGCTATCTTTGTCCCATTGTCTCCTGGCCAATTGGCAGTCTGACAACAGATATGATTGACCCTGGTGCTGGTCTAATGTTGGAGTTGCATAGTCCTGCTTCTGTGAGTGGGATCTGGTGGCCTGTCCTACGGATGTCATGCTTTCTTGTTTATCCCACCTGAGAATGTCAGCATGGGCCACGACTCCCCTTGGGTCACTGAAATACTCATCGGCCAGCAGCATGTGGTTATCTTCTGGCAACTGCTCCAAGAAAGCCTGCTCAAAATGAGGCAGGGCCTATGCCCTTCCATTAGTGCCAGCATTTCATTCATGAGCGCGGAAGGGGTCCTGTCTCTCAAGCCATCCAAATGAAGTAAATGGGCCGCTTGCTCATGTCATGGGAGGCCAAAGGTATGGATAAGCCGACTCTTGAGCGGCATATACTCACCCTCCTCTGGAGGATGCTGAAGAAAACTGGAAACTCGGCATGCGATCTTTTGATCCAGGGCACTTACTACATAGGAGTAATGGGTGGAATCAAATGTTATCTGCCTCAACTGGAATTGGGTATCTGCTTGGTCAAACCATACACTTGGTTGTGAAGTCCAAAACGTTGGCACTTTCAGAGCCGTACCATGCATCGAAGAAAAATTTTCCATGTCGGAGTCCAAATATCATTTGGACCACCAGGGTTATCAATGTAGCAAAATATTCTATAGATGTTAGTGTACATGCTGTGGAATCACTGTACATGTGGTTGAGTTGACCTCCAGGCTTACATGCTGGGCTTATATACATCACTGCTTCTATCACATGAACCAGAAATGATGTCATCAGTGACATCATCAACCCAAACAAAACCTTGTGTTGGATGCAGTCCAATTTCCCACATTTTCCACAGCATGTCCGCCATTTTGGGAGCCGGTTTGCTTGTTGGTAAGTGGGTCATCACAATATTCTATACAGTGGGTGGGGGGTAGGGGGGGAGGGGTTTAAATACCGTGTAATCAACGTATCTTAAGTTTGTTTAAACATTGTTTATATAAATTGTATAAATGCATGGCTGAAAATTTTAAATAAAATATTCGAACATTAATTATGGGACCCTGCTTTAAAGTTTGGCACAAAGAAGATGCAGCAAAAAAAACGCATTTTTCTTTGTTTGCTTTTTAAAATATTTTTATTGATATTTAGTCAATAGAAAAAAAAGAACAGTACCATTATGATATGTGCGACAGAACTAGTGAAAGAAAAGTTACAAAGTAAGCATAATGATAAAATGCGACCTAACAAAACAGAAAAAAAATTAACAAAAAAAAAGATAAATTCTAAACCCTTAAGCAAAGTTGAAGGTTGACATTTAAAAAATTCAAGTGGCATAATCTTGGAGAGAAAGAGAGAGTGAGAGAGAGAGAGAGAGAGAGCATCAAGCCAAAATTCCAAATCAATACTAACACCAAAGGTTATGATGGTGGCCCCATAAACAAGCCTCGCATCCTTTGGAATTTGATATTGGATTTAAGAACAGCATATCTAATTTTTTCCAAGTTTAAACAAGATATAATAGCCCTTAGCCATTGTGTAAGTGAAATATTGTCTTTCCATTTAATAAAAATTGTCTATTAATGAAGAAAAGGATAAAATGTGGCATTGAATTGAATTTAACTGTAACATCATCATCACACAGTTTCCCAAAAGGGCTCTTAAAGGGTTAGGTTCCATTTTTCTTAAGGGCAGCGGTAGCAACTATACAAGAGGCGAAAACGGCGTTAAAAGTGAATTGGATGGGCTGGAGAGAGAATAAACTGCAGAGCTAACAGGACAGATAGGGCCAGGAGACTGAGGAAATCACCCCACTAGATGCAATGAATTAATTGGCCTCCCTTTGTACAATAACAATTCAATGTCTCTCTGTTAAGCTATCAGGTACCTTAGATCATGAGCTAAAGAAATTGATAGCTAAAGGCTCAATTAGTTTGACTTCAGCAACAGTTCTTAACTGGCTTCCCTTGCAGGATAAGTACATTTGATTGACCCTGGTGCTGGTCTAATGTTGGAGTTGCATAGTCCTGCTTCTGTGAGTGGGATCTGGTGGCCTGTCCTATGGATGTCATGCTTTCTTGTTTATCCCACCATAGAATGTCAGCATAATCCTGTCTATTTTGACAATTTAGTTTAGCGTCTTTTCTCAAATATTTTCCCAGTTATCCATTAGTACAAACAAGGCAGAAAAGTTTTCTAATTCGAATATTACCTTGTATTGTATCTCAGGTTAACAGATCATGTTGAGGTCCACGACTCCCCTTGGGTCACTGAAATACTCATCGGCCAGCAGCATGTGGTTATCTTCTGGCAAATGCTCCAAGAAAGCCCACTCAAAATGAGGCAGGGCCTGCCCTTCCATTAGTGCCAGCATTTCGTTCATGAGCGCGGAAGGGGTCCTGTCCCTCAAGCCATCCAAGTGAAGTAAATGGGCCGCTTGCTCATGTCGTGGGAGGCCAAAGGTATGGATGAGCCGACTCTTGAGTGGCATATTCTCGCCCTCCTCTGGAGGATGCTGAAGAAAACTGGAAACTTGGCATGCGATCTCTTGATCCAGGGATTCATGTGCAATGAATTCTGAGGAGATCTTTTGAGCCAATGACCTCGCTGAATAGTCTTTGCTGCATTAGGATGTGACATGACTGTGGTGTCGTCGCCAAAGCCAGGAAGAGTACAGGCCTCGTTAGCTTGAGATGAGTGTGAGAGCTTATTGTCGTACATGTAAGTACAATGTACTGATGTGTCAAAATTCTTACCTGATACAGCCATGCAGGTACATAATATACACCAACTACCAAAATTTCCCAAAGACAGAAAAAGAGATAATACATATAAAAGAACACATGAATAAATAATCGCAGTTGCAGAATCAAAATTTATTGTCATGAACAAGTCACGAAATTCATTGTTTAACAACAGCCACACAGTGCAAACATTCATATAAACCACCTCACAAAAAAAATGAGTACATGAAAGGCCGTGTCTTTGGTTCATTGATCATTCAGGAATTTGATGGCAGCAGGGAAGAAGTTGTCCTTGTGCCGTTGAGTGCTCATCTTCAGGCTCCTGCACCTTTTTCCCAAAGGTAGCAGAGTGAAGGGAGCATTGCCTGGGTGGTGAGGGCCCTTAAGGAAAAAAATTTCTTTCCTATGGCACTGTCTCTTGTAAATGTCCTCGGTGGAGTGAAGTCTGGTGCCTGTGTTGTCGCAGGCCGAGTTAACAACCCTCTGGAGTTTTTTTTTTCTTGTCTTGAGCGTTGGCCCCTCCGTACCAGACAGAGATGCAACCAGCTAGAATGATCTCCATGTTCCACTTGCAGATGTTTTCAAGAGTCTTTGGTGACATAGTGAATCTCCTGAAACATTTCACAAAATATAGCTGGTTGAGACCCTTTTTCATATTGACATGGAGCGTCCAGGACAGATCCTCAGAGATGCTGACAGCCAAGAATTTGAGTTCTTGACTCTCTCCACTACTGAGCCTTTGATGAGGACTGGATTGTATTCTTCTAACTTCCTTCTGAAGTCCACAATCATCAACCCCGTTTTGCTAAAGTTGAAGGCAAGGTTGTTGGTGTGACCCCACTTAACGAGCTGATCTATCTCCCTCCTGTACGCTTCCTCATTGCCATTTGTGATTCTGCCAACTGCCACGGTTCCATTGGCAGATTTGTAGATAGCATTAAATTGTGCCTGGCCACACAGTCATGGGTGTATACTGAGTAGAGCAGTTAGCTAAGCACACATCCTTGAGGTGCCCCTTGTGGTGATAGTCAGTGAAGAGGTGGTGTAGTTTCCAATTTGTGCTGACCGTGGACTTCTGATGAGGAAGTCAAGGATCCAGTTGTAGAGGGGGGTGCAGAGGCTCAGGGTTTGGAGCTTCTCAACCAGCACTGAGGGAAAAATGGTGTTGAAGACTTAGTTGTAGTCTATGAAGAGTAGCCATATATATGAGTTAATGTTTTCGTGGTGATCCAGAGCTGATTAGAGAGCCAGTGATACTGCATTTGGTGTGGAATGATTATTTTTTTCAAATTTATTCATACAGCATGGTAACAGGCCAATTCAGCCCTATAAATCCATGCTGCCCAACTGACACCCCACTAACTTACACCCAAATGTTATTGAAGGGTAGGAGAGAAACGGAGCCCATGTAGAAAACCCACACAGACAAGAGGAGAAAGTACAAACTCCTTACAGATAGTGCGGGATTCGAACCCAGGTCCAGTCCCGATCGCTGCCGCTGTAAAATCGTTACACTAACCACTACGCCAACCGCACCACCCAATTGCGATGAAAGGTGAATTGCAGTGGGTCCAGACCCTTCCTTTGGTACGTGTTAACACTGGCCATGAGCAATTTGTCACAGTGGATATTAGTGCTACTGGGTGATAGTTATTGAGATTGATCTCTCTGCACTTCTTGGCCAGAGGGATGATCAATTCCCTTTCAAAGCAGGTGGGAACTTCTGATTGTAGCAATGAGAGCTTGAAAATGTCCGATGCAGTTATTACAAGAAAATAGGTGAAGATCCAATTGCACAGATCTGGTATAGTTTATGGTTAGGGCGCACATAATACCAGGAAATTCAGGAGAATGATACGTGTTAGAAGAAAAATCCTCTTGAACCTTGAGGTGCTGGACTTTAGGCTTCTGTGCTATCCGCCTAAAGGTAGCAAAGGCAAAAGGTTGCGACCAGTGTGATGGGGATCTTTTATGACGTTGGCCGCTGCCTTGAGGAAACACCTCATATAGATGTCTTCAATACATGGGAGGTCGTTCCTGTGATCGACGTGGATAAGACATCCTTGTGGATTTCATCCAAATCTCTCATTGATATAGTGGACATTCTTACTTTGAGCAGAAAATAATATTGTGCACATGATGGACTTGCCTTGTCCTTAATGAGGAAAAGCCAATTTCATCTCACCTGGAATGTCAACGTTCCCATTAACACTTTTGAGATTCAGTTTCCAAATGTTGTTGGGCAGAGAATTTCTGGTTGATTTTGGTTTTATTCTCAGAATAGTGAGAAAGAAGGAAAAAGGGGAGGTGAAATGAGACCTATGTGTCATGGTGCATCTGTCATTAAAACTTGAAACATAGCTACAGCAGATGGTGAAATGTAAGTTATGCCTGCTTGGAAAGACAACAAGTCAGACAGGACATGTGGAGGAAGAAATTGAGGTAATGCTTAATTTATCAACATGAGTGGTGGCAGAGTGGTAACACAATGGCATCACTGGTAGACACACAATCTCACTGAGCCAGATCCATGTGTTCAATCCAGAGCTCTAGTACTGTTCTGTGTGGGGAATGCATGTTCCACATGGGGTCTTTTCTTAGTGCCCAAGTATGTGCCCAAGAGTGGTTGGTTCAAATAACCCATGTCAATACCTCTTGTCCTCACCTACTACCCCACCAAGTCTCCACATTCAACACATCCTCCTCCTCTATTTCCTCCCATGACTACTTGATCCCACCACCAGACACATATTCCCCTCACCACCTTCTGCAGAGACCAGGTCCTCTGTGACTCCTTTGTCCACTTCTGCATCCCTCCCAATCGTCCCCTTGGGACCTACCCCTGTGACCACAGGAGATGCTCCACTTGTGCCCACACCTCCCTCAGCACCATTTGGGACATCAAAAGGTCCTTCCAAGTGAAGCAGCATTTCATTTGTGAATCTACAGGAGTCATCTACTGCATCCAGTGCTCCTGTCGTGGTCTCCTCTAATTCGGAGAGACTGGACGCAAAACTGGGAGATCGCTTTGTTGAGCACCTCAGCTCTGTCCACCAGAATAGCGTGGATTTCCCATTCCAATTCTCCGCCCATTCTCTTGCCGACATGTCTGTCCATGGCTTCAAGTACAGCCAGTCTGAGACCCATCGTAAATTGGAGGAACGACCCCTCATCTTCTGTCTGGGCACCTTCCAATTGGATGGCATTTATACGGACTTCTCTGGCTTTTGTTACAACCCACATCTCATTGGGTGTCGTCTCTCCATTCCCTGTCTCCTTTTGCAAAGATATGATAAATTCTACCTGGTCTGGATTTAATTGGAAAGTGGGGGGAATAAAATAGGATTGTGAATGGGTCTTTGTGGACAGGTCAGACTCTTACTCCGAGCTAGATGACTTTAGGCCAAAGCAGTACCCAAGTGCTGGAGAAGCTCAACAGCATCTATGGGAAGTTAAAGGTAGTCAATGCTTTTGTGCCTGAGCCTTTCATCAGGAATCAGGCCGAAGATGCCTACTGCCTTTTAATCCTATAGATGCTGCATGACCTGTTGTATTTCTCCAGCATGTTTTTGTGCTGGACTGGACCCCACCATCGGCACAGTTTCTTGTTTACCTCCTTTTATGCCTATAAACAACCTATTTTGCATAAATGTTAATTGCTACTAATTGGGCAGAAGTTGTGAAAGGTGTTACTTAAATTGAAGATCTTTCCCTCTTTACACCTTCATTGCCAAGCAATTTTTTTTTGATTATCACAAAAGACCATTAAATAAAGGAATAAATGTAGACTATTCAGCCCATCAAGTCTGCTCTGTCATTCCATCATGAGCTGATCCATTCTCCCACTCTCCTCCCTTCTCCCCATAACCTTTGATACTTTGACTATTGAGATACCTCTCAATTTCTGCCTTAAATTGACCTGACCTCCACAGCTGCCCATGGCAGCCAAAATGCCAAAGGTTCACCACTCTCTGGATGAAGAAAATTCTCCATATCTCTGTTTTAAATGGATGCCGATTTGTCCACAT
The DNA here is from genome assembly GCF_036971445.1 of Narcine bancroftii. Classification (NCBI taxonomy): domain Eukaryota; kingdom Metazoa; phylum Chordata; class Chondrichthyes; order Torpediniformes; family Narcinidae; genus Narcine; species Narcine bancroftii. The sequence goes on from NC_091469.1 coordinate 147,848,997, forward strand.
GTGACAAGTTGAGGTTGTCTGAACTTCATGCTCCCCAAAGGAGGATTGCAGAGGAGACGTGACACAAGGAAATCTGAAGATGTTGGGGTCAAGTTTAATGCACAAGTGCTGGAGAACCTCAGCAAGCCATGACCCATTGCATTACCCAGCTCTTTTGTGTAATGCAATGGAGACCAATATCTTCACTGCATATTTCAAACAGTTCCTATGATTTAAAATGTATGGAGTTCTTTAAAAAAAGTTTCCCCAAACATTTGAGTTATGTAAATCATAAGTTAAAAAACATAAACATCCATAAAAGAGAAACAAATATGGCAGCAAAAAATCAATAGAATAACATATGTGTCTATTTAGACCTCGAATAACAGAAAAAACTGCTGTTCATTAATATTCTTCACCACTACATCCACCACTTTTTCTTTCCCCCACCCCCTCCTCCCCAGGAAACCTAGATATTTTCCCCATGTTTGTGTGTGGATGTCCAATTTATCAAATTGTTTGTAAGACATGTGTTTAAATGCTGCCACTTTGGCCTTTTCTGGCCCCACACTCCAGCGTCTTCCAACCTCTAAGTATAATTTGTTTTTCTACCACTATACTTCGCTGAATTCAATTTGGAGATAATTTTATCGCCACCCCACCCCCATAACCCAAGTGCGTCTCCCAAAATAAGGAGTCTGGGGAAAAAAGGAATTTGAATACCTGAAAGTTCACCAATATGCTTATGTATCATAATCCAAAATTCCTGAATTGTGGGACAAGACCGAAGCACATGTACTAAGTCCCGTTTATCTGCCTCACAGCACCAACATTCCGGGGTATTTTTCAACCCAGATCTATATAACTTTGCTGGAGTCTAATAAAAATGGTGCAGAATCTTAAACTGAATTTGGCGCACTCTCAGGTCTCTCGACATTATATTGATATTTTTACAAATTTTGTCCCATTCTTCTGTCTCAAAAACCACACTCAGGTCTATTTCTCATGCTCTTTTATGACCCACCGGAAGTTTATCCCCTGAGATCTGTGTTGAGGCTGAATAATAAAATGAGGCTTCATGACCTTTACCACATGAAACCAGTACAGGACAGAATCATAGCAACTTATGGGGGTTTCTGGGTAGAAACAAAAGTTGTGATTCAGTTGACAATATCTCCAAAATTGTGGCCTGGAGATATCATACTGTTGGATTAGATGGATTAAATGTTTAAAAGATTTTAAACTGTCACCATTATAAAGTTCTCTCAATTTAATTATACCTTTCCCTTTCCATTACCTCCAGAAAAAAAAAGGGACTTGTCAATACATAACTTTGGATTCATCCAAATACTCGAGGCTTCATTTAAGTATGAATTAAATTTAAATAATCTGGCTAACTTATTCCAGAACAAATGCATATGCAATATGATTGGGTGAAATCTTGCCTCGTGAAGTAACTTGATAGACGAACATTGTAATGGAGGAATAGGAGGAAGAGCAGACCACTCAATATGATACCAAGGAGGCACTCTCTCCAGAGGGAGAGGCCAATGTGCTAAGTTCTTAAGATTAAATGCATAATAATGGTACATTAATTTTGACAAACCTAAGCCCCCCTCCCTCCCCCTTTCAACTGGCAATTGTAATTGATCAAGTTTCAAGCACAGGCATTTACCATTCCAAATTAATTAATTAATCAAATTGCTTAAAATATGTTAATGGGATTTGCACTGGAACAAATAATTAACCTTTGGAATACTACTCATCTTCAAGGCATTTACCTTTCCTGACATTGGCAAGAACAATGATGACCCTGAATTTTTCTGCAATAATGGGTCAAAATTTACCTTCAGTAAATCCTACTATTACCTAAATATCACATACCCTTCTTTGTCAAATGAAAAGAGCAGGTACTGGGCAGTCAACAGTAATTCTTATGATTTTGTCCAATTAACCTGATAACCTGAGAATCTAGAATAAGACATTATAATATTCACCGACTGACCAGGGTCCGACACAAATAATAAAATATCATCGGCATAAAGCATCAGTTCATGGGAACCCTCCCTTCCACAGATATCCCTACAAAGTTCTCATTCTCTCTAATAGCTGCTAGCAGGGGCTCCAATGCTAGACGAAACAACATTGTCGAAAGTCGGAACACTGTCGGGTACACCTCCTGAGAGAGAAATAAGCTGAAATGTTACCACTAGTTTGAATCACTGGCTCAGGGAATTATATAACCATCTAATCCATCTTTTCAAAAATGGGTCCAAATCCAAACAACTGAAGAATCTTAAGGAACTATCCCCATTCCACCCAATCAAATGCTTTTTCAGCTTCAAGTGAAATAGCTGCTATAGGTTATTGTTTATCAGTCTCCAGCCACAAGACACTTGATATTATCAGAAGAGCTATGGTCCCTAATAAATCCTGCCTGATCACTATGTATCAAGCAAGGTATTGCTGTATCTAAACAGTTTGTATGATAACATTTTCATGTGTATTGGAATTAAGGAAAGTAATCTATAATTCTTACATTTACACGGGACTTTACCCTCTTTCAGAGTCAATGTGATTAGCGCTCATGAATAAATTACTCCACTCTATAGACACATTAAACATATTCAACAGTAGTGGGTCCCCATGGCATTTAAACAATTCTGCAGTAAATCCATCTGGACCAGGAGTGGTAGGTAACATCTTAATCACTGATATAATTTCTTCCAATGTTACAGTGGAATTATTTCCAACAGTTCCTAACATTTTAGCTTTTCCTCTAAAATTTAATTACACCTTAATAGAAAATGCATTAATTAAAAGAGGACTGTGTCATGCAACCATATGGTCATTGTAGAAGTCATACTTGCTATTGTTTTTACAATCTTTTATTTTACGTATCACAATCTCGAGTTAGCAGTGTGCATGTGCGTGTGTCTAACCCTGTGAAATATTTGTAAACTTGAACTGCAGTTTTTTAATCATCTCATTGTATGTACGTAACTGGATGAAACAGTGTTTTTCCAGAACACAGCACACACTTCCTGTTGAATAAGTAGGCGTCGTTTTAACAGAAACCTTTTGTATTGATAAAGAGAAGCAAACATGGAGGTTAGGGCATCATGAAGTTCTGCAGCGTAGAAACAGCCCAACTTATGCATGCTGACCAAACCAGCCCATTTGCCTGTATTCAGCCCAATAGAGTCATTTAATTCATTTATGAAGAAAATATCAAAATGATAACGTCATTCATGAGAGAAAAAAGGACATTCAAACCAATGAGCCCATTCTGACCATTGTACAACAATTTTTCTCTCCACATTCCTGTCAACTACCCCCAGCTTCAACCATTTGCTGAGACATGGGGGGAAAGTGACAGTGGCCAAAGTGGACAGCATTCTGGCAGTTTGCACCACTGTTTCATATGGAGGCACCAACTCTCAGGACAAGAATAAACTCCAGAGGGTTGTTCACTCGGCCTGCGACATCACGGGCTCCCAACTTCACTCCATCGAGGACATCCACATGAGGCGGTGTCTTAAAAACACAGCCTCTATCCTCAAAGATGCCCACCATCCAGGCCATGCCCTCGTCAGTCTGCTACCATTGAGAAAAAGGAACAGGGGCCTAAAGACAAGCACAAGGACAGCGTCTTGCCCGCTGCCATCAGATTCCTGAATAATCAATGAACCAAAGGCACAGCTTTACATTTCGTGCACGATTATTTTAATTCTTTTATTCATAGTAATGCAGTAAGATGGTTATAATATGAAAGTTTGCAGTGTGACGCTGCCGCAAACACCGTACGTCATGACTTGTTCATGACAATAAATTCTGATTCTGATTACCGAAGATTGCACACACGTTCAGATTGTGCAGCACAGACAAGAGCCTTTGGCCCAACACATTCATGTCATGAAATATTAAACCAAATCCCCATCTGATATCTCAGCTGGATGCAAAAGATCCCTTTACACCCTTCTGAAGAAACACAGGGGCGTTACCTTTGGAGTGTAAATCAGCCTCTGAATCAATAGCGTTCCAAAAATGAAATCTGACTTATCCAAATTGGTGATTATAGTCTCTACAGTACAACCAAGGGGTAATGAATAATAAACAACGAGAGTCTATTGCCATTAAATCATGTACCAAATTGCTTGCTTGCTGCAGCTAAACAGGTACAGGTATTCTTTCTTCTCTTCTTTGGCTTGGCTTCGCGGACGAAGATTTATGGAGGGGGTAAAAGTCCACGTCAGCTGCAGGCTCGTTTGTGGCTGACAAGTCTGATGCAGGACAGGCAGACATGGTTGCAGGGGAAAATTGGTTGGTTGAGGTTGGGTGTTGGGTTTTTCCTCCTTTGCGTACAGGTATAATGAAATATGAACAGCAGAGTGGCCAACTTTTCTCTGATAATCCACTGGAAGGCCATTGTTCTGAAATATTAACCCTGATTCTCTCTCCACACATGCTGCCCGGCCTGCTGTTTTTTTTTTTGTTTTGGTAGCGGGGGGTGGGGGGTGAAGCATTCCCGATTTTACTTCCAAAGTACCTTATTGGGTGCATGGATCACTTGCACTGAGCTTCTGAAATGTGGTTCTCCGGAAATGCAGGTTCTCTCTTTGACAACCAGTCATTTCAACTGAGGTGGAAATCTGAAGCAAAACTGAGCGTGGACATTAATGCGCGAAACATCTCTTTCCATTCACTTTTAAAATGGCAAAGATGCAGATACAAATGTAACACGGCATGTAATCTGTCTACTATTATTGTACAACATCCAAAGATCTTAACTGAATTTGACAGCCACTTTGCATTCCCTCAGAAATATGTGTCTGCTCCATAAATTACACAGCAGTGTAACAGATGTGGCCTGATATCACATTTGAGCAGTTATCATGGTGAACCATGTCGTACTTTCAAACTGGTGGAACTTGATAATGCTGTCATCACAAGCCTGAGTGATTTCAGTCTTGAGTCAAAAGTTTCCAATCATCGGCACAGATGCGCTTCCAGTTTCCAAGAATCTTGTGTGGGATCGGCAAGGATTACCTGTCCCACTGGACCCACATCTGCTCCCGTGACTCTGGTGGAGAGTGGTCCTCTCTTATTTCACCTGAATCTTGCACATCTATCACAACATTCTACAGAATTTTACAGTCATTTGAAGCACTGTTGTAATACTGTGTGAACTTGCTGTTGAAAATAAATCTTGGAGCTTTTCTCACAGGAATAATTTTGTAGTTATGCATTTCAGTTGCTCATTGACTTGCCAGTGGAGTCATGATCTGATGAAAATTCTTCAGAATATTTAGCATCTCGAACCTAATTAACAAAAAGAGCCTGAACTTGTTTTGCATTTTCATGAAACCTTTCTCTTCATTGCTATCGTAATCCTATGCTCCTCCACACTGGGGGAGACTGGATGCACACTGGGAGATCTCTTCATTGAGCAGCTTTTTCTCTGTCCACCGCAGTAGCCGGGGATCTCCCAGTGGCTACCCATTCCAATGCCCCACTCCATTCCCATGCCGACGTGCCTGTCCATGGTCTCGTGGACTGCCAGACCGAGACCATCCGCAAATTGGAGGAATACCTGCTCATATTCCGTGTTCCAACCGGATGACATTAAAGTTGGCTTCTGTTAACTCGCCCATTGGAAGTGGAAGACGTGCTCATCCTGACTGTTGAGCATGTCACTCCGAACTGCATTTCACATCTCCTCCATTCTTTCGTTGTGAAGGCTCAGGCCCGAAGTGTTAGTGACATATCTATCGATACCCCAAGACCTGCTGAGATCCTCCAACATTTTTATGATAATCACAGCCTCTGCAGATTTTCATGTTTCACTTCTTTGGTTTCGGGTGGCACAGTTAGCACAGCGGTTAGCTCATTGCCTTTACAGCACCAACGATCGAGACTAGGGTTTAAATCCCGCACTATCGGTATTGAGTTTGTACGTTCTCCCCGTCTCTGCATGCGTTTCTTCTGGAGGCTCAGGATTCCTCCCACCGTTCAGAATGTCGGTTAATTGGATGTAAATTAGGAGGCATGGACTTGTGGGCCAAAGTGGTCTGTTACTGTGCTGGATGTATATATGTATATGGATGTACTGTATGTAATGTATGTATGTATATATGTTTGTCCATCCATATTCTTTCTCTGTAACTGGTGTCATTCCCATTGGTCACTTGGTTTTAATCCATTTGAGTACCTCCATCCATTTTCATGTTGGGGGAAACTTTTTTTTCACTCAGAAGGTAGCCTGTATCTAGAATGAGCTGCCAGAGGAAACTGCAGAAGCAGGCACAATTTTGACGTTAAAAAGACATTCGGGCAGATTAATGAAGGAAAGATGCAGACCAAATGCAGGCAAATGAGACTAGCTCAATGCCAACATGGTAGGGAGCTCATGGATAATATAAGGATTAATAAGGAGGTAGTGTTGGCTATATTGAAAAAGATCAAGGTGGATAAATGTCCAGGTCCTGACAAAATATTCCCTAGGTCCCTGAGGGAGGTTAGTGAACAAATAGTGGGGGTGTTGACAGAAATATTTAAAATGTCACTGGCCATGGGGGAAGTGCAGAAGGACTGGAGGGTGGATCATGTTGCTCAGCCATTCAAAAAAGGATCAAAAAGTAAATCTGCTCATTTAGGCCTGTAAGTCTGACATCAGTGGTGGGTAAATTAATGGAAAAAGTTCTTAGAGATGGTATATACAACTATTTGGGAGGACAGGGATTGATTCGGAGTAGTCAGCATGGTTTTGTACATGATCTTCTTTGGCTTGGCTTCGCGGACAAAGATTTATGGAGGGGTAATGTCCACGTCAGCTGCAGGCTCATTTGTGGCTGACAAGTCCGATGCGGGACAGGTAGACACGGTTGCAAGGGAAAATTGGTTGGTTGGGGTTGGTTGGAGGTGGGCTCCTTCAAAGGAGGTTGCTGCCCGCCGAACTGTGAGGCGCCAAGATGCACGGTTGGAGGCGATATCAGCCCACTGGCGGTGGTCAATGTGGCAGGCACCAAGAGATTTCTTTAGGCAGTCCTTGTACCTCTTCTTTGGTGCTCCTCTGTCACGGTGGCCAGTGGAGAGCTCGCCATATAACACGATCTTGGGAAGACGATGGTCCTCCATTCTGGAGACGTGACCTACCCAGCGTAGTTGGATCTTCAGCAGCGTGGATTCGATGCTGTCGGCCTCTGCCATCTCGAGTACTTTGATGTTAGGGATGAAGTCGCTCCAATGAATGTTGAGGATGGAGCGGAGACAATGCTGGTAGAAGCGTTCTAGGAGCCGTAGGTGATGCTGGTAGAGGACCCATGATTCGGAGCCAAACAGGAGTGTGGGTATGACAATGGCTCTGTATACGCTTATCTTTGTGAGGTTTTTCAGTTGGTTGTTTTTCCAGACTCTTTTGTGTAGTCTTCCAAAGGTGCTATTTGCCTTGGCGAGTCTGTTGTCTATCTCATTGTCGATCCTTGCATCCGATGAAATGGTGCAGCCGAGATAGGTAAACTGGTTGACTGTTTTGAGTTTTGTGTGCCCGATGGAGATGTGGGGGGGCTGGTAGTCATGGTGGGGAGCTGGCTGATGGAGGACTCAGTTTTCTTCAGGCTGACTTCCAGGCCAAACATTTTGGCAGTTTCCGCAAAACAGGACGTCAAGCGCTGAAGAGCTGGCTCTGAATGGGCAACTAAAGCGGCATCATCTGCAAAGAGTAGTTCACGGACAAGTTGCTCTTGTGTCTTGGTGTGAACTTGCAGGCGCCTCAGATTGAAGAGACTGCCATCCGTGCGGTACCAGATGTAAAGAGCGTCTTCATTGTTGAGGTTTTTCGTGGCTTGTTTCAGCATCATGCTGAAGAAGATTGAAAAGAGGGTTGGTGCGAGAACGCAGCCTTGCTTCACGCCATTGATAATGGAGAAGGGTTGAGAGAGCTCATTGCTGTATCTGACCCGACCTTGTTGGTTTTCGTGCAGTTGGATAACCATGTTGTGGAACTTTGGGGGGCATCCGAGGCGCTCTACTATTTGCCAAAGCCCTTTCCTGCTCACGGCGTCGAAGGCTTTGGTGAGGTCAACAAAGGTGATGTAGAGTCCTTTGTTTTGTTCTCTGCACTTTTCTTGGAGCTGTCTGAGGGCAAAGACCATGTCAATAGTTCCTCCGTTTGCACGAAAGCCGCACTGTGATTCTGGGAGAACATTCTCGGCGACACTAGGTATTATTCTATTTAGGAGAATCCTAGCGAAGATTTTGCCTGCATGATTCCCCTGTAGTTTGAGCAGTCTAATTTCTCGCCTTTGTTTTTGTACAGGGTGATGATGATGGCATCACGAAGGTCCTGAGGCAGCTTTCCTTGGTCCCAGCAGAGCATGAAAAACTCTTGCAGTTTGGCTTGCAGAGTTTTGCCGCCAGCCTTCCAGACCTCTGGGGGGATTCCATCCATACCTGCTGCTTTGCCACTTTTCAGTTGTTCAATTACCTTATATGTCTCTTCCCGGGTGAGGACCTCATCCAGCTCTAGCCTTAAGGGCTGTTGAGGGAGCTGGAGCAGGGCGGATTCTTGGACTGAGCGGTTGCCACTGAAAAGAGATTGGAAGTGTTCTGACCATCGGTTGAGGATGGAGATCTTGTTGCTGAGGAGGACTTTGTCGTCTGAGTTGCGCAGCGGGCTTTGGACTTGGGGTGAGGGGCCGTATACAGCCTTTAGAGCCTCATAAAAATCCCTGAAGTCGCCAATGTCCGTGCTGAGCTAGGTTCGTTTGGCGAGGCTAGTCCACCACTCATTTTGGATCTCCCGGAGTTTGTGCTGAAGATAGCTGCATGCGCGACGGAAGGCTCATTTCTTCTCTGGCCAGGACGGCTTTGCAAGGTGAGCCTGGTGGGCAGCTCGTTTCTTTGCCAGCAGCTCCTGGATTTCCCGGTTGTTTTCGTCGAACCAGTCCTTGTTTTTCCTGGAGGAGAAGTCAAGTACCTCTTCAGTGGATTGCAGTATGACAGTCTTCAGCTGATCCCAGAGGGTTTCAGGGGATGAGTCCGTGAGGCGGATTTCATCCTCGAGCTTTGCTTTGAGGTTTGCCTGGAAGTTTCCTCTCACTTCGTCTGACTGCAAGTTTCCAACATTGAACCTCTTTCTGGGGGCTTTACTGTTCCTGGACTTTGGCTTGAAGTGAAGGTTGAGCTTGCAGCGAACCACCGGCTGGTTCACTGTACATGATAGATCATGTCTAACAAATCTTTTTCAAGTTTTTCAAGGAGGTTGCTAAAAAGGTTGATGAGGGGAAGGTGGTGGATGTTGTCTATTTGGACTTTAGTAAGCCTTTTGATAAGGTTCCCCATAAGAGGTTAATATTGAAGGTGGAAGTATTAGGTATTAATGATGACATAGTGAAATGGATTCAACAATGTTTGGATGGGAGGTGTCAGAGAGTAGTGGTGGAAAATTGTTTGTCAAATTGGAGGCAAGGTGTCGAGTGGAGTGCCTCAGGGATTGGTACTGGATCCATTGCTGTTTGTCATATGTATTAACGTTCTAGATGACAGAGTGGCAAATTGGATTAGTAAATTTGCAGATGATATAAAGGTTGGCGGTGTTGTGGACGGTGAGGAAGATTATCAAAGCTTACAGGGTGATATAGGACAGTTAGAAGAGTGGGACATATGACATACTGATAAATGTGAGGTGCTATATTTTTGTAGGACTAATCAAAATTGGACAAACACATTAAATGGTAGACCATTGAGGAGTCCAGTGGAACAAAGGGATTTAGGAGTCATGGTAGATAATTCTCTGAAAGTTGAATCACATGTTGATCAGGTGGTGAAGAAGGCATTTAGTATGTTGGCTTTCACAAATCAGAGAATAGAACACAGGAGTTGGGATGCAATGTTGAAATTGTTTGAGGCCAAATTTGGAATATTGTGCCATTTTTGGTCACCAAATTACAGGAAGGTTATAAACTTTATTCTTTGGAGCATAGAAGGTTGAGGGGTGATTTGATAGAGGTATTCAAATTATAAGGGGGAAAGATAGAGTTAATGTGGATAGGCTTTTTCCACTGAGAATGGGGGAGATTCAAACAAGAGGGCATGGATTTAGAGTAAAAGGAGAGAAGTTTAAGGGAAACATAAAGGGGAATTTTTTCACGCAGAGGGTGGTGGGGGTATGGAATGAACTTCTGGCAGTGGTAGTAGAAGCAAGATCGCTGTTAATATTCAAGGATAGGTAAATGGACAAGAGAGGTGTGGAGGGTTATGGGCCAAATGCGAGTCAGTGGATCGAGGTGGGAGATGATGTTCGGCATGGATTAGTAGGGCCAAAATGGCCTGTTTCTATGCTATAAATGGTTATATGTTCATATGGTTAGTACGTAGGAGTTGGGCGGTAGGGCCTGTTCCTGAGCGGAAACCGGAACACCCAGAGGAGACCCATAGAGAAACAGGTGGAATGTACAAACCACTTGCAGACAACTTGCTCCATCAGGGTTTTCCAGGTGATAACCTCTTTCTTTCAGGTCACCACAGAGTTCCTTTTTGTTTCCCTTATTTCAAGCCAACTGCAGTCAAGACCTAATCTGTGAGTCCATTCATCTGTTCCTTTCCAAAATAATAATCCTGTTGCATGACTCTCCGACATTAAATCTGTTTCTCTTCCCACAAACATGGCCTGACCTAGTGAGTATTTGTATCAATTTCTCTTTTTATTTCTCATTGATATTTATTGCATCTTCTTTATTGGAATTTATTCATTTATAGTTAATTATTTATCAAATAAATGGGTGGCATGGTTATGGTATAGGTTAGTACAGTTTTATTACCTTGTCGGCTACCTGTATTTGAATTGGGCATTGTCTGCAAGTGGTTTGTACATTCCACCTGTTTCTCTATGGGTCTCCTCTGGGTGTTCCGGTTTCCTCCCACTCTTCAAAATCGATGGGGGTTGTAGGTTAATTGGGAAATATGGGTGGCGCGAGCCAACATTTAAATTAAAACTGTCAAAATGTATTTTTTTTAACATGCGTTCATTTATTCATTCACAAATACTGCCTGAACAATATTTCACCTCAGAATAACATCTTACACCTAAAATGCTGAGAAGTGAAATTTCTGGACAAAAATTGAAACCACAAGGGATACCTGACAGCTGCGGCAGAGACTAAATAAACATATCCTGCTACAAAACAAAATCTGGTGCTGTAGGAGACAGTACAGCTTAACTCTCTGACAAACTAAATGCTTTCTACGCCTGATTTGACCACAAGAACAAGAAAGAACAACCACTGCGCTCCCCCTGTTCGCATCCGAGGATTACGTGCGTGCTGCTTTCAGGAAAGTGAATCGAGTCCAGACGGAGGAGCTAGCAGAGTATTAAACCTCTGAGCTAGCCAACTTACCAATGTATTCATGAAGATCTTCAACCTCTCATTCCAGCGGGGCATGGTACCCATCTGTTTCAAACAGACATCAATCATGCTGGTGGCCAAGAAGTGTGCGGTCACCTGCCTAAATGACTATTGACCAGTGACACTCAAGTCAACAATGATAAAGTGTTTTGAAAGGCTGGTATTGAAGCATATCATCTCCTGTCTGAGCGGTAACATGGATCCTTTCCAATATGCCTATCGTAGCAACAGGTGCCATCTCACTGGCTCTATGCAAAGCCCGACCACAAATGATGAATTCATCAGGTTGCTCTTTATCGACCACAGTTTGGCATTTAATGCCATCATCCTCTCTACACTGATCAGCAAACTCCAAGACCTAAGATTGTGTAATTGGACATCGATTACACTTACAGATCACAATCATTGAGGAATGGTAAGAATATCTCCTCCAGCATCTCCATCAGTACCAGAGGACCACAGGGCTGCGTTCTTAGCCCCCTGCTCTACTCACTCTACATGTATGACTGTGTGGCTCGGTACAACAGCAACACCATCTACACATTAGCTGATGATACCACGGTAATGGGCTGTATAGAAATGGGTGATTAATTAGTATATAGGAGGGGGATTGAAAATTGGCCAAGTGCTGTATTGTTACAGGCCCAGAGGACCCCAAAACCCAGCAGCAATAGAAATTCACCTAGACAAATGGTTATTTAAATAAAAGTTACTTTTAATTATCTTTAAACATGAAAATAGGATCAAATTTTAACTTATTACTATTAACTTAACCTTCTAAGCACATGTGTAGGTAATGTGTGTGTGTAAGTTCAGAAAAATTCTTTGATTCACAGTCCAATCTCACTTTTTACTCCTCCCTCCAACCATTGCTCCAATTAACACCTACTTGCAAAGGCACCCGGAGCCTGGACTGTCTGGCTTGAGCAGAGCTCTGGCATTTTAAATGAGATCTGTTTTGAAGTGTTTGTATCTGTGTGTGACCTAACTAAAATCCTCAAAATTTATTTTTCAAAAGCATACACAATATAAAATATAAAATATAACATAATCTGTCAGACTATTAATAATAACTTTGTGCTCAATGTCACCAAAACTAAGGAGATTACTGTCGAATGCAGGAAGGGAAAACCAGAGGTATACAATCCATGGTCATTGGGGGATCAGAGGTGGAGAGGGTGAGATAATCCTTGAGAGTCAGTATCTTGGAGGATCTTTCCTGGACCCAACACACCAATAGCATCGTGAAGAAAGCACGTCAGCACCTCTACTGCCTCATGGGTTTGCGGAGGTTTGGTGTGACATCGGAAACCCTGGCAAATTTTTACAGATGTGTGGTGGAAAGTGTGCTGTCCGGCTGCATTTTGATCTGGTATTGGGGCACCAATAGCTTTGAGTGTAAAGCCCTGTACAAGGTAGTGCGCACAGCCCAGGACAGCAAAGGCAAATCCCTTCCCACCATCAAGAACATCTACGGGGAATGCTGCTGTCAGAGACCAGGAGCAATTAAGGATCCACACCACCCATCTCGCTGCTACCATCAGGAAAAAGGTACAGGGGCCACAAGACTCACACCATCAGGTTCAGGAACAGCCTCCACCATCAGGCTCCTCAACAATAAACTCAGTCAGAGATTCATTTAAGGACACTTACTTTTGCACTTTATTGTTTGTTTGCTTTTCTTATTTGTACAGCTGTTTTTATTTACGTGTACATTGTGTACAGTTTTATTCTGCATTTCCACTAAGTGATCATTTGTGAGAAAAGAATCTCCGGGTTGTATGTGATGTCATGTATGTACTCCGACATTAAATCTGCAGTCTTTAATCTGAAAATCAGATAATCATCCTCGAGTGTTTCTAATTATGAAAATGTGTCAGAGATTCTCAGGTTGATGACAAAATAGGCTGCAGATGCGAAGAAACCAGAACAAAAACAGCACACTGGAAATACTCAGGTCAAGCAGTACCTGTAGATGTAACATGACCTACATGCTCTACGTCACACACCAATCACTCCACCCTTGTACTGGAGTCCTTTCTCTTCCCTCTCAGTTCTGCAACTGGGTCTCAACCTGAAACATTGACCTGTTGCTTCTGCAGATGGGGCTTGACTTGTTCTCCCAGCGTTCTGCCTGTAATGAGAAGTACAGTAAAATCCCAATATCCAACACCTACAGGGATTGGTAGGTACCAGATAAGCGCGTTTTCCAGTATACATGCATTAAGAAAATGCAATTTAAAAGATGTGATACTATACTGTACTTACACTGAACACACTTTATAAGCCTTAAAATATTTTTACTTTATTTTCAATCACATTCTTTGAAAGCAATTAACTGTCACTACATCTGCGGGTTTCTCCCACTCCATGGAGCTGCCCTTCTATCCTTTTGGGATACAAGGCAGGGAGGGTTTAGTACTTTGTGGGTCGGCACAACATCGAGGGATGAAGGGCTTGTGCTGTGCTGTAGTGTTCTATGTTCTATGAACAATAACATTATAGACAATTAACTCCGCTCCCCCAAGTTTACAGATAATGTCTTACTAACATACTAATGAAGATAAAGACCACTAATCAAGGATAAGGAGACACTTTAAGATGGCCATCCCAATGGCAAATAGCATCGGCCATCTGTTCATCCTGGGTGAAGCCAGTTTATTCAGACACAACTTTATTCAAACAACTGCTATGAACAGAGCCCGACCAAGGCCCCCACTGGCTGAATATTTGCTCCCATCTTCACCAAAGGTTTATGTGTTACTTCAACACTTAAAATTTTAACCTTAAAAAAAATTAATTCTTAAAAGTTTTAAGATTTAGTTATTTAAATATATTCTTCAGTGCCTCTTGCCATTTGCTTGAGTTTGCTGGTTGCTTGAATTCCAGATAACAAGGGTTTTATTTTTACCTTTTTCAGAAAAATGCCTCAAGAGGGAAAGGGACAAATGAAGGCTTGAAAAGAGGAAGTATTTAAATAAGCAAATTGGTGAATATAGATGGGTTCAGATGTGTAGCAAGTGTATGTAAAGTACAATAAACATGAGATATCGGTTAGTTCAATATAATTTCATTCATCAGTTATATTTAACACCACATAAGTTACATAATGTGAATTATATTTATTCAGATCTATGTTTTAAATGTGTACAAGAAGTTGGTACTTTTTGTTTTGCATTCGACTTGGCAATGTTCCACAATTAAACCTTTTTGGCTTGACTTCGGTCATTTATTAGAGCAAATAACTGGAGTAAAATTCCCACAGGATCCAACATTATTTTTGCTGGGAGATGTTAGAGGGATTAAACTTTAAATGAAAACTGAATGTGTATCAAGTGAAATCGGTTCAAATTGCCTTGGCGATAGCTAGGAAATGTAATGTTATAGCTTGCAAGTCGGATACTGATTTGGGAATGGACAGGTGGCACGCAGAAGTTCGGAGCTGTATCCCACTCGAGAAAATCACTCATAATCTAAGAGATCAATATCATACATTTTGTGAAATAGGGAGCTCATATTTATAAAATGATGGTATTAAAATTTAAATTAATCTCAAACATACTCTTTCTCTTATAGGTCTCTACAAATATTTATATGCTCAAAAGTATCGGAAAGTGACATAGTCCTGTTGTGGTTTTCTTGTCCCTCTTCTTTTTGTATGTAGTTGCGGAGTGGGTAGGGAGGATTTATAGGAGGTTTTTCTTTCTTTTGGATTTCTCTACTTTCATTTTTTTATGTTTGGATTAAGTTTGAAATATTGTGGCATGTTTGCTAAGTGGTTTTATATTAAATAAATTATATTTTTTTAAAAAACAGGAAAAAGACTCAGTACAGGAATTCGAGTAGTTGGGGTTTAAATGACTCAAGGTACCGTTGATCTCGGTGGGATGAATTCCACGGGAGATCCCGCGGGGTTAAGGAGGGTGAAAAGTTTTTGGCTGCTGGTAGGTGCTTTCCCACTCGTTGAGGTGAGATTAAAACCTAGAGGACAACCTAGCTTACATTAAGGGGAACTTCTTCATGCAGATAGTGTGAAAGGAGATGCTGGCTGAAGTACAGAATGTGGGTTCAATTTTGACATCGAAGAAAAATTTGGCCAGGTAAGTGGATGGGAGGTACATGGATAGAGGGGGTATGGTCCAGGCACTGTTCAATATGACTAGGCAGAATAATAATTTGGCACAGTCTAGAATGGCTGAAGGGCCTGTTTCTCTACTGTTGTGCTCTATGATTGAGAGAATCGGAGAGAGATACATCATGGATACAAACCCTTTGGCCCATCAATTTTGAAACAACGAATCCTTTGCAAATCCCATTTTGTCTCTCCACGTTCCCATCAAAACTCCAAGATACTGCTAGCTCAAAATTACTCTTTTTAAAAAAAAATCTCCAGCTGCCCCCCAGTCACTGACACACCCAGGGCAATTTATAGCAGCCATCCCTCCTACCCCTGTGATGTGAGAGATAACGAGAGCACAGGCAACATCGGAGACCGGGATTGAACCTGGACCACTGAGGCAGCTGCTCTACAAACTCTGCCACCCTGGTTCTGTAGGCAGCTGTGCCATCAACAGAGCAACGCAGAGAGTTCTGGCCAAAGGTGAAATTGTTTTGTATTATTTTATCAAAGTGTAGAATTTGGCATTTTGGGTCCATGTTTAATGCTCTGTGTGAGAGACAGTGATGATTTATTTGTTTGGTAGGATGAGTTATGGTGTTGTAAATCCCCACCGATTTGTTCAAATGCACTGAGAACATTGATTTATTTTGTAAAGAAACCTTACTGTCAGCTTCCATTTCAGATATGGAGTTCATTTCTGTAGACCCAGTGATGCTTCGAGCCGTAAGTGCTGTTGTTGGATTGGAAGTGTTGGAAAGCTGACAGGTACACCACAAAAGTCTGCAGACGCAGCGATTGAAATAAAAGCACAATGCTCGAGAAATTCAACAGGTCACACAGCGCTCTTCATATAGCAAAGATAAAGATGCATAACCAACGTTTTGGAGTTGAGCCCTTTATCAAGGTATGAGTGCAACGTAGGCAGGTGCCTGGAGGAAATGGTGTGGGGAAGGGGCAGGGGAGGAGCAGATTCCCTCAGATAGGAAGTAAAAGGTGGATGAGGGAGGGAGGGCACAAGAGAAAGCAGGATTAGGGGCATAGCTCTGTGAACGGAGAGGGAAGGGGTGGAGAGCTGGAGGAAAGAAGACAAGAGTGACAGGGAAGAGAGAAAGATCAGGGAGTGGACTAGCAGGAACTGTCAATGTGGTTGTTGAGGGCCCAGACCGAATATTAGGTGTTACCCCTCCATTTTACTGGTGGCCTAGGTTGGGCACTGCATGAGGCCATGGGCAGACATATCAGCACAGGAGTAAGGGCAGGATTAAAATGGTTGGCCACTGGGCAATCATTGATGCAGGCAGAGCTAAGGTACTCAGCAAAACAATCTCCCAGACTGTGTCTAGTATGCCACGGTATCTCAGAATTTTGGTTGACATTTCCAAGGCAGTACTGATGGACTGTTGCATCTGTGGAATTGAGAGGTTTAGAACCTTTGAAAACATCACAAAGGTTCCTTGGCATGAATTTGTTGAAGGGCGAGGAGATCCCCCATCTTCCCTCACTCTTCACAGATAGTCTTGTCACTCTCACATTTAGTTATCGTGACATACAGGGTAGAGACAGTCCCTTCAGCCCAACTTCCCCATATTGACCAAAATGTCACACATGTCCAACCTGCCAAGATTATTAGGCCAATATTCCTCTAAACCCTTCCTCTCCATGTATCATTCCAATTTTTGCATAAACTTTGCAACAATGCCTCCCTTAAACACTTCCATCGGCAGCCTGTTTCATACACCCACCACCTTCTGTGTAAAATGTTGACCTCTCAGGTTCCTGTTGAACCTCTCCCCCTTCACCTTAAACTCATGTCCTCTGGTTTCTGATACCCCTGCTCTGTGTTCACCTAATCTAGTCCTGACATGATTTTTTTATACCTCAGTGAGATGACCTCTAATCCTCCAGAGCTCTACGGAATACACCCCAACCAATTCAACCGCCCTATGGCTCATCACCCTCCCCCACCCCAAGTCCTGGCAACATCCTCGTAAATCTTCTCTGCAGTCTCTACACCTTGACAACTCCTTTCATGGAGTGCGGTGACCAAAACTGAACACAATCCTCCAAATGGGGCTTCAATGACGTCCTGCGTATACAAGTGCAACTTGAAGCATTTTGATTTATTTTTATTTATGTGCCAAAGAAGGTGAAATTGATAACTAAATATTTGTAAAATAACCTGACATTTGTTCAAGGATCAGCATGGCCACAAGAGGCCAGGTCTTGCAGTTCATGAGCAGAATAAGATGCGGAAGAGTTTGCAGAGGTTAATTGTGTGTGCCTCTAGATGAGCAACCTTAAACAGAGTTCATCGAACAGGCAGCAAAGAGTGGGAAAGGGAAGGGAGAATTACCCTTGATGGTCATTCAAAACAGTGATAAAACAGCAGAAAATACAAACAGGAGCTTTGCCGCTTCCAAGTTGGTTCCAAGCTCAATGAGAAGTTGCATACTCTTGGTAAACAATTAGTTGTAATGTGGCACACTAATTGCAAAATTGCAAATGAATTTGGTCATTGAATCTGCCGTCCACAAATATCCATCCTCTCTACTTCCTTCATCCAACATCGTTAGCACAACTTTTCTGTCCCTTTTATTTGGCTCCTACACTCTCTTCACTATATTCTTGTGGTTTCTGTAAGGCCTTCTGCTGTGTGTGGAGGAAATGTGGCCTCCCTACCTGTCTGGAATGTATGTATTGCAGGTCCTCCCCATCTGAAACATATTCGGAAGTCACATCAGCTATCAATCAAGGTTGGACTCCAGCCACTCATTAGTGCACACCTTGCCATTAGCTAATTCAAATCACCTAAGGCCATTATTGGCTAGAAGCACAGATTTAGGACTGTATATAACACCAATGGACAGAACACTTTTTCTCTCTGCCTTGTGGTTCAAGCCCCTGACATCGCTTCACACCAGGCCGCTACTGTGGACATCGCTGGAAGTGTTGCAGGTAAGATGTACACAAAACTGAAGCTGAGTCATGGAGCTGCAATCGAATAATACTTGCAGAAAGCCACAACTCCATTGGTTAGTGCATTGGGTGTATGTGTGTGTAAAGAGTCCCTGTATGTATTGCGTGAGCAGGTCGAGTACAGTCCAATTGAAGTCCAAGGTGAATGTCTATATCGTCGCTTAAGTGAAATAATAATCACGTATCGTTTAACATTCTCCCCTGTGTGTTAATAAAAGTAACATATACTTGTAAGACTTGGGTCCAGACTCATCTTTCTGCAAACCCACCGAGCCTGATACTCTTCTCAATCAATTCCATACAAGACCAAACCACAGAACAGAGAACAGCCACAACATTGTGCTGACCTATATATGCATACTCCACAACCTATATAAGTGTACTCCACAACAATAAAACCTTTCTCTCCCTCACAGCCCATAACCTTCCATATTTCATGCATTCATGTGCCTATACCTTAAATGTTCCTCCATCACCGGCTTCGGCAATGCATTCCAGACACCCACCAGCCTGTGTAAAAAAAAACTTACCTCTGACATCCCCTCTAAACTTTCCTCCCCTCACCTTAAAATGAACGTCCTCTAGTATTGGCCTTTGCCGCCCTGGAAAAAAAGTTGCTGGCTATTCACTCTATCTATTTGCATTTATCTTATGTTTATAGACCCTTAGTTGAGATTAGCAGACACAGGTTGTGGGCTGCTGGTGGCTGCAATTAAGGGACTCGCACCAGGATGTGGACTGCTAAAGACCAGCTTGAATGGGTACCAGGAATCAGAACCGGGATGCGAGAGAGTGCCGAGGTCACTGAAGGATTCCTAATCATACCGAAGGTTCGGATCTGGAGCTGAGGTTGCCGATGGTTTGGGCCGGACTCTGTGGGCTGTGGAAGCTGCGGGAGTGCTGGGGGAGAGGTTGGGGGGGGGGGTGGTTTGTGGGGGAATCCATGGACACTCGACGACTCTGAGGGGAAACTTACCTTTGCTTCTCTTTCTCTGACTATAAGAGGCGCTTCAGGCAATTTCAGCCGATGGGAAATCTGTAATTTCGTGCAAAGACTACACTGTTTTTAGTACCTGACATTAAATTGAAACTTAAATTGTCTACTCCACATCTACAGTACCAATATGGATCTTTCATCATTTTTAAAGATCTCCACTGGCAAAAAGCAAATTGTTGTAATAGTCAGCAGGCCAGGAAACATCTGTGTTGAAAGATAGGGGCATTTCAGATTGGTAAACTTTACCTAGAAACACCTAAATAGCAAGGACAATCAAAGCAAAATAGATGGAAAGTTTGCTGGAAAGTGGAGGCAAAAGTCTTCATGGTTGGTATTTACTTGGAGAGGAAGAGCTGTGAACTGGAACGAATGAACAAAACACAGCAAATAGATTAAATCACAATTAAAAACAGAACACTCAGAAAACAACCATCAAGTCTACAAGTTGAAAAATCGTCTCTCAGGCACTGACTGACTTGCAGGGTGTTTCCAACATCTTCCAATTTGTTAAATTTCACATTCTCAAAGCACTCGTTTACTTCATTTCTGTTTGTGTATCCATTTACCTTTTCTGCAGAAAAATGACCTCTTCTGCTCTTTCCTTATACATCTGAAGGTTTACCATCATCCTTCATGAACTGCATTTTTAAACTTTTTCCCAAGACTTCTGCCACGAGCAAAGAAGTGGCAAGAAGATGCAAAAGATTCCAAATCTCTTTCACTCATCACCCATGCAGTTGTTGACTTGCTTTAACTCTCTGGAGTCTTTTTAATCCTAATTCCTTATTCTGGCTTTCAGATCCCACCTCAAATATGTCCATGAGGAACACTGGAAGTGCAGAGGTTGAAATCTTGAGCAAGCAGTAAGACAATGGAAGGACTTAATGGATCAGGCGTTGTCCATGGAGAGAAATGGACAATCAACAAGGTCCTTTTGTCAAGCCCAAGATGGGGAGATCTCTTATAATGATGAGGGGAGTGAGGAAAAATAACTAAGGAAAGTGATCTCATGATTTTTTTATACCTCGATGAGTTCCCCCCTCATCCTCCCATATTCCAAGAAATAAAGCTACAATATATTCAATCTCTAAATATAGCTCAGCTCTCCTCCCCTACCGAGAACTGGATGGCTGTGGAGGCTATATATTTAAGGCAGCAGTAGACAAGTTCTTGATTAGGGAGAGGGCGGAGAGTGGGGTTAAAAAGAATAGTGAATTAATGGGCAGAGTGAACTCAATGGGCTGAATGGAGTGATTCCACTCCCAAGTCATGGTCTTGAGGATGAGGGAAAGACATTGGAGTTGTCCTCTTCAGGATACCCAGTTCCAACCTGTAGCTCAGTGGTCCTCAACCTTTTTCTTTCCACTCACATACCACTTTAAGTAATCCCTATCTCATCAGTGCTCTGTGATTAGTAAGGGATTGCTTAAGGTCGGAGGTGAGTGGAAAGGTAAGGTTGAGAATCACTTCTATAGACCAATTGTTACTGAAATATTTTGCTTGAGAAAAATTGTCATTGGCCCATTTCCTTTCGAGGTATGAAACCGTGCACATAACGAGTCAATTAAGTAGGATTAAAACAGTGGTTTTCAATTTTTTTTTCTTTCCACCCACATACCACCTTAAGCAATCCCTGACTAATCATAGAGCACCTATGGCATAGGCATTACTTAAAGTGGTATGTGAATGGAAAGAAAAAAGTTGAGAACCACTGCTGTAGCTGCTGCATGTATGTCTCTGGTCTACTTTACATTCCAATGAGTTGTGATAACAAAAATATTGAATGCTGTGGATTCAATGATGGACCTGATGTAGAAGAGCATAGAAGGCCAGGCATATCTTGAATGGCGCACCAGCTGCAAGCGATGAAATGATCTGCTCTTTATTCCATAGCTGCAAGCAATCTGCTGCAGGAACTCAACAAGTCGAGCAGATCAGAGAAAATGAATAGATCATCAAAATCTACAGCAAAGTACAGGCCCTTGAGCCGACCTAATATTTGAGGACCTAATATTTGAGGAAGGATGTACTGGCTTTGGAGACGGCCCAGAAGAGGTTTCCTAGGTTGATCCCTGTGATGAAGGGGTTGACTTATGATGAAAGATTAAATCGTCTAGGATTGTATTCGCTTGAGTTCAGAAGAATGAGAGGAGATCTTATAGAAACATATAGGATTATGAAGGGTATGGATAGGATAGATGTAGGAAGGTTTTTTGAGCTGGCCGGGGAAACTAAAACGAGAGGACACAGTCTCAAGATTCGGGGGAGTAGATATAGGACAGAGATGAGGAAAAATAGTTTTTCCCAGAGAGTAGTGAATGTTTGGAATTCTCTAACCAGGGAACATATTTAAAATTCGGTTAGATAAATTTTTACATGATAGAGGAATTAGGGGATATGGAGAGAAGGCAGGTAGATGGAGTTAGGTCATAAATTAGATCAGCCATGATCGTATTGAATGGCGGAGCAGGCTCGATGGGTCATTTTTGGCCTACTCCTGTTCATACTTCCGATGTTCCTATGTTTCTATGTAATAAGCTACTCTAACAACTGCCTAGAATTTCCCGACTGCACAACTCTCCATTTTTCTCAGTTCCGTGTACCCAACTAGCAGTCTCTTAACAGATCCTTTCGTATCTGCCTCCACCACCTTTGCTGGCAGCACATTCCATGCATCCACTACTCTCTGTGTGAAAAACATATCTCTCACAACCCCCCTGAACTTAATCTCAAGCACCTTGAAGCCATGTGAACCATTTCAGCCCTGGGAACAAGCCTCTGGCTATCTCCACGATCAATACCTCTCATCATCTTGAACATCCCTGTCAGGTCGTCCATCCCCTCATCTGCCATCGTTCCAAGGAGAAAAGAGCAAGTTCATTCAACAAATCCTCATAAGGCATTCTCTCCAATCCAGGCAACATTCTTGTAAATCTCCTCTGCACCTTCTCCATAGCGACTTTCCTGCAATGAGATGACCAGAACTGAATACTGTTACGAGCCAAGAGAACCCATAAACCCAGCAGCAATAGATATTCACTAAGACAAATGGTTACTTAAACAAAGATTGCTTTTAATTTTCTTTAAACATGAAAATAAAATCAAACTTTAACTTATCACTATTAACTTACTTAACCCGCTTCTAATTCTAAATGCACGTGTATATAATGTGTGTGTGTAAGTTCAGAAAAATTCTTTTATTCACAGTCCAATCTCATTTCTCATTGGTTTGTTTTACAAACAAGTTCACTGTTTGCAGGCAACACTTGTACTGTGCACAGAATTTAACATTTATAAAGTTCACCAGGCTTTGTGCTTGAAAGGTCAATTGTTACCACTCAGGAAGATTCTTGACGGTTTACAGAGAGAGATATGTTATTCCAGAATATCGACAAGGCATTCCAGTGTCTTGCTGAAGAAACTTGCCCCTTCAGGATTCTCCAGATGATAACCTATTTCTTTTAGGTCACTACAGAGTTCCTTTTCATTTCTCTTATTCCAAGTGAAACATTAGAGAGCCAGTCCTCTACTCTTGCATGAACTACAAGGGCTTTGACCAGGCCATTTTCCAAATGGGGCTTTCCATAACCTTGTCCTGTTCCAGTCCCAGCTACTGTTACTGGCTCTAACACTGTGGAAGTAATCTCTGTGTTTCTGAGAGAAAGCCTGTTTGACTTTCTCTGCTTGCAAAACCACATGACCCTCTTAGAACAAGTTCTCTTCCAGACAATCTGTGGCTCCAGCAAGATCTTTCATCTGTTGCCTTTTGTAAACAAAAATCTATTAGTGAAGTCCCTTGAGCACTCTTCAAAGCTCTTGCAAAAGCTGTGAGACCCCAAAATATCTAGCATGGGGCAGAGCTCCAGTATTTTAAATAAGACCTGGTTTAAAGTGTTTGTTTGTGACCTACTCTAACAAAACATACCTTATATACTCTGCCACAATACAATATTCCAAGTGGGGTCCAACGAAAATTTTATAAGGATGTAATGTTTCCTCAAGGCCTTTGAACTCGATTTCACAGTTAATGAAGGGCAACATACCATATACCTTCTTACCTCTAGTCAATATTTTGGCTCAAAACCCTTTGTCAAGACAGAATACCCACACCTTCAATTCCGACCATCTGAGTTTCCTCAAGTCTAGCAGGTTGTTTGTTGCTCCAGATTCCAGCATCTGCAATCTCCTGTGTCTCCATTTTCAAATTCCGTGCTTCTATTCTTTAATATATATTTCTAACAATAATATTAACAATGATGCAATATCGGTGAATTTGTTTCGCTGAAGTAGGGGAGTGTTTGTTGTGTTTTGTTTCTGTTCAAGTGTTACAAAGTAGGAACCCTGCCCGAATGTATTGACATGCAGATTCTATTTCGAAAGGGTAATGTGTATAAATTTATTTCTAAGATATTCCAAAGTGAGGGACCAAAACTGGGCTTTCAAAAGTCAAAGGAAAGATGGGAGTTGGACTTGAGTACAGCAATTAATGAAGAATGGTGGCAGGTCCTGTGTCTGGACAGTGTGATGGGGGTTGTCAATGCAAGATACAGGATGGTGCCGTATAACTTCCTGCACCAGTTGTACCTTACCCCTCAGAAAATATACAGATCAAAGTCTGAGATTTCAGAAATATGTTTTAGATGCGGTGTGGAGATGGGAACTTTCCTCCACTCTAGCTGGCTGTGTTCAAAGATGAGACCTTTTTGGAAAGACCAAGGGGATATTCTAAAAATAATTACAAAAGTGGATTTTCTACAGGATCCAGAGCTGTTCTTCTTGGGGAAAATTGGAGAAGTGCAGTTCAGACCGACTAAATTCCAAATTTTGTTTGTGAAGGTTACTTTGCCAGTAGCCAGGAAGCATTTAGCAATTTTGTGGAAGTCCGACTCCCAGCTAAATACCGCATGATGGAATATGGAAATGCAGAGTTGCATTCCCTTGGAGAAAATCACATACAACTTACGGAAGAAACATGACACATTCGGTAGAGTAGGGCAACCTTACTTGGAGTACATTGGTACTCAGAGAGATTGATTCTCCCCTTTTAAATAGGGATAAGGTTAAATTATCCCAGTATGGCCAGAGGTGTGATTACGGAAATGGGACGGCGCAGATGACGAACTTGCCCTTTCCTTTTCAGGTCCTTAATTTTCTTTTTCTTTTTGGTATTTTCTTTTGATTGGTGTTGCCATTGTGATTTATTTTCATTACAGGTCTTGATAGGGGTTGTGTGGGATCAAGATAAATTTTTGGAATGTATTCGCTGTGGTGGGTGGGGAGTGGGGGGATTGGGACAAATACGGACTTTGGGTATGGAGATGTACTTGAAGGGCTATGTTTATTGGATTTTAAAAGTCTGTGAAAAATAAAATAAAATATTGGAAAAAAAAAGTGTTTCAAATCACTTTTGGGCAACAAGTAAAATCATTTCTATTTTCTTTCCGATCTTTAAAAAAAATGGTCTTTCCTTCCTATTGTCCTAATTTGTCTTAGTATTTCACAAACATTGGTTAGGGACTGTGAATGGATCTTGTTCACACAATATATGTGATCAGAGAAAAATCTAATGATTGAAACCAGAGACTATTTCAATCAATATCAATTTTAGACTAAAATAAATGAAACGAGAGAACACTCGACTGTGAAAAGTATATATTTGATATTAAAGGGATTAGGCCCCAAATTCAGTGACCTGTAAAACTAATATTGCCAGAGAGAATCACTTCATCTCCTTAGTTATTTTCATGGTGTTTCCTCTAGTTCCTTTAAGCTTCAAGAAACCTGTGAGATTCTCATTCACTGCATGGCTTTATCAGGATATCTCTTTGGTTTTAACTGGTAACATTGTGTAGCATACATTACATTAAATTTTGCATTTTATTTATGGCATGGTAAGTCATTCCAACCATAAAAACCCATGCAACCTAATTACTCCCAAAGAAACCTCCAATTTCCTATGTTTTGGAAGGTAGAAAGGAAACTGGAGCATTTGGGGAAAATCTATGCAGACATGGGGAGAACTTACAAATTTTAAATTTAGACATACACCTCAGTAACAGGCCCTTTTGGCCCACGGGCCCATGCTGCCCAATTAAACCTCAACTACGGTACATTTTGAAGGATGGGAGGAAACTGGAGCAGCCATGGGAAACCCAAGTAGACATGAGGAAAATATTCAAACTCCTTACAGACAGCACCGGATTCAGTCCCATGCCACTAACATGGGCTCTGACCTTCCATCCAATAGCTCAGTGGTTGGAGCACCGGTCTTGTAAACCAGGGGTTGCGAGTTTGTACATCCCTGGGACCCCATTTCTGTGAGGGGCGCTGGACGAAGTGGCAACTCTCTGTCTTCCTTATGGTAGACAAGAATTAAAGAGTTTCATGTATGTTACATCTTAAATGTTGTATTATGTGACAATAATGAAACCTTTACTACTGCAGATGTCAACATATCAATGTATCAAAAAACCAGACAGCATTATAAAGGACACACCACCCCCAACACCTCTCCCCCGATCACCCTAATCACAACCTCTTCTCACATTTACCTTGGGGTAGAAGATACAGAAGAAGCATGAAGTCCTGCAGCTCTAGGTTCAAGAACAGTTTCTTTCCAACAGCTATCAGGCTTTTGAACCTCCCCTTGTTACACTAATCAGAGACTGCTCTGACACCATAAAAGAACTATTGAAAAAATCACTTATTTCACACTTGGATATTTTCTTATCTGCTATCTCCTGTATTTATTCAGACCCTTTAATTCAATTATGCATTATGTCATGTACCAAGGTGCAGTGAGAAAGTTTGTTTGGAGAGCAGTCCAGTGAAACATTCCATACACAGTGCAGCATGTATGACATGTACATGTACAGAGTGTGATCAGTTGGCATAGACCAAAGGCAAGCATAATTTGACCGGTGTGAGGTCCGTTCAGGAAAGAAACTGTCTTTGAATCTGGTTGTGGGTGATTTCACACTTGTGGTCTTCCTTTTGATCGGAGATGAAAGGGGTAAAGAGAGTGTGGCTGAGTCTTTTAATATGCTGGCTGCTTTCCAAGGCAACAGGGAGTGTACATATAAATAGGAGGGGTATTTCCATGACGGTCCGGGCTGTGTTCACAACCCTCGGCAGCTTCTTGTGGACTCGGGCAGACTCGTTCCTGTATCAACCAGTCATGCACCGTGACAGAACTCTTTCAGGTGACTGGGTTAGAATGAGTCCTTGAATATCTTGGTAATATTCCCAAGGCAGTGTGAGATGTAAATAGATTTGTCTGTCACGTGGATTCCAAGCTCAGAGGCTCTCCCCCTCATTAAGCACCCCGAATCCTCACTCTGCTCTCCCTCTTCAAGCCATCCCTTGAAACCTCGCGCTTTTACCAAGCCCAAAGTCAAACGCGATCCTATCAGCTTCCAGCGAAGCCTCTTCGGACATTTCAAATGTCACACAATTTATGAGGAAAAAGGATTCTGAGGGGAGGGCACTTCTGACATGTGTAAATTATGATCATTGATGTCATCTGCGCTCAAATTCAGAGCTGAGCAACGATGAATAAACTTTGTGCCATATAGATTGTAACTGCGCTGCTACATCAAATAGAACATCAGTCACGCTGTTCTCTCGTGTAAATCAATAAGACTTTGAGTACACCAACAGAATGACTGAAGATATGCTTTTTAGTATCTTGCAAATAAATTAACCCACAGGCAATGAATTGATGTTTAGAGCTTTGTGGATGGTTTGAAAGTAACATTGATGAGAGGCAACTTGAACACTTTGGTCATTGGTATTTTCTATTTTAAAAAAAGGGCTGTGATGGAAGATATTACTTTTCCTACTCCCTGCAAAGACCTGGCTGAATTTCAGGTCATCAATTCAGGCGCGCAAAGTGGCTGCCGAAAGAGTTTAACGGCCCAATACTTCCCGTGCTCTTTGATGGACAGGTGAGTTGGTATTTACAGTTTGGGCAGTTTGCCTCATCCCATACATTTTGAGGGTGTGAGAAATAGAAGTACGAAAAAGCCACTTGGCCCTTCATGGCTGTCTTCCCCATTTAAGAAGATCCCCCTTGTCCTGACTGCGACAGGATACACTACAGCCTGTAGAGGAGTTGCCAGGCCTGGATTAGCCTTAAAGCAGAAGGGGACACCACAGAGTTTTTTTTTCCAGTGCCAGATTTATCATGGTGCAGCTGAACTAGGGCCCCACAATTTCCTATTGCCCTAGTTATAAGTAAATAATTTCCTTATATTGCTTACTGCTATTTCGAGTGAAATAAATAAAATTTAAAAATAGGTTTTTTTTTACATTCAGTATGCGCATGTACAAAAGTTAAACCTTTTTGGGAAAAAAATTATTGGAAGATTTATTTAAGATGGATTTGCAACTTGATCCGTTAGTGTGTTTAATGGATTATACCAATACATTAAGATGGGTTTGTGATCGGACAAATCCCAAATTGCATTTATACGGTGAGGGTTGCCGGTAGCTGGAAAATGTATAACTGTTACGTGGAAGAATGATGTTGAACTGAATATACAAAGATGGCATAACGAACTACAATCATGTATCTATTTAGAGAAGATAACTAATCATTTGCGAAATAATTACCCTTTTTTTGTTAAAATGTGGACCTTATACTTGAAATGTATGGGTTTGGATATAAAGTAAATGATTTTTTTTCTGTGATGTCAAGGCTGGCACACCAAGCAGCAACTTTTTAATACTCGATATTTTTTTTGCTCCAACGGGGGAGGGGGGTGGGTTGTAGGTGTTGGGGTAGGCGGGGGATGGGGGGAGGGGGGATGTAGGGATTTAGTTTTTTTTTGTTATTTTGTTTTATATGTATTTTGTAAAACATAACTAAAATTTTCCAAAAAAAGGCAATATTTAATAAAGCTTTAGGGTCTGGCCTGAAAAAAAATTGAATTTTTAATCTATTCAGCACTCATTTAGTCATAATGTCTTGTCATTTAGACAATGGAAGGGTCAAGGGGGAACCATTGTTGAGCTGGGCTAAGGGCCTTAATGCAGCCCTGGGAGATGCTCTGCACAAGACAGGAGGTTACAGAAGCCCAGAACATCACACGAACTTTTCCCCTACCTCCCCCCACCTTCCATGGACACCATCTTCATCTTCTGCTGCCTCACACCCCAGAGACGTTTTTCCTCCTTCCTCCCATCAAACAGAAGGCTCAAGAGGGCAAGAGTACACACAACAGACATAAAGACAATTTCTGCCCTGCAGCCATTAGGCTCCTGAATGAACCCCAGAACCATGCTATTAACCGTGTTACCCTTACTTGGCATTAATTGATCCTTCTTCTTCATTGTAATCCTGCTGCAAATCGTGCACTTTACATGGCTGTATGAGTGTTAGAGATTCTTCCCCAGTCTTTATTTTGACACCTGCCTCCTCTTATACCTTGAAGAATGGCTCAGGGCCAAACCATCAATAATGTATCTTTACATCCTTTGAATGCTGCAATATCAGCTGAGTTCATAGAATATAGAACATTACAGCACAGTGCAGGCCTTTTGGCCCTCGATATTGTGCCATCCCATGTTTCTTCATAATTTCTGGGTGTTTTCTATTATAATCACAGTAGCTGCGTGAAGCTATATAAATCCTCCTGGATACTGCAACAATTGAAACATTTGTGATTTGAAACCAAATTTTTTTTTTCTACTTCTGATTTTTTTTTTCACAAGCTTAAGTGTGTTCACCTCTGAAACCTTAACCTGATGTAGCTGGTAACACACAATAGACCTAATGAAAGGTTTTAGCCCAAAATGTTGACTGTCCATCACCTTCCATGGATGCTGCCTGGCCCGTTGATTTCTGCCAGCATTTCTCTGTGTTTTTAGAATAATCTGTTAGTCTTAGAAGAATCTTTCTCACTGTATGAGGTATTTAGTAAGAAAACAACAGACTCGCCAATGCAAATAGCACCTTTGGAAGACTACACAAAAGAGTCTGAAAAAACAACCAACTGAAAAACCTCACAAAGATTAGTGTATACAGAGCCGTTGTCATACCCACACTCCTGTTCGGCTCCGAATCATGGGTCCTCTACCAGCATCACCTACGGCTCCTAGAACGCTTCCACCAGCGTTGTCTCCGCTCCATCCTCAACATTCATTGGAGCGACTTCATCCCTAACGTCGAAGTACTCGAGATGGCAGAGGCCGACAGCATCGAATCCACGCTGCTGAAGATCCAACTGCGCTGGGTTGGTCACGTCTCCAGAATGGAGGACCATCGCCTTCCCAAGATCGTGTTATATGGCGAGCTCTCCACTGGCACCGTGACAGAGGAGCACCAAAGAAGAGGTACAAGGACTGCCTAAAGAAATCTCTTGGTGCCTGCCACATTGACCACTGCCAGTGGGCTGATATCGCCTCAAACCGTGCATCTTGGCGCCTCACAGTTCGGCGGGCAGCAGCCTCCTTTGAAGAAGACCGCAGAGCCCACCTCACTGACAAAAGACAAAGGAGGAAAAACCCAACACTCAACCCCAACCTACCAATTTTCCCCTGCAACCGCTGCAACCGTGTCTGCCTGTCCTGCATCGGACTTGTCAGCCACAAACGAGCCTGCAGCTGACGTGGACATTTACCCCTCCATAAATCTTCGTCCGCAAAGCCAAGCCAAAGAAACCGTGAAGTGTGCCAGCTAACTCAACGAACGAACGAGACCAGCAGTTGGTGGTTTCATCACATCTTGTGAGGTTTATTGAATCTAACCCGCTGCCGTTTTAAGGTTTTCAAAGCTACCGCCCCTCCCCCACTTACCAGAAACCACATCATCCAGATGCAAACATGCTGCCTGCACGCCTGCGAGCCCCAAGCCTCTGTCAGAAAAGACGAACTGCGCGGTGCCATCTTTGATGTATGCGTAACTCACGGAGCCGGTTCACCCGACCATATGCACCGCCACAACCGAAAATTAAACTTTAATCTCAGCATTACTTTCCTGCTCTAACCACATTTCCTTTGGTTTTTCTCAATATTCAATTATCTATTGTTGGATTATTGGGAGCAGGGAACCAGTGTGCCGACAGCTGCAAGCCATAGTAGACAGGGCACTGTGAAGGAAAAACATGTTTCGACGTGGTAACCTTCACATCTTCACAATATCCAACATTGTTACATCGCACATCCAGCTCTCGGCATTAATATGAATGAAGTTAATGAATCTGAATGAAGGTGAGAAATCGTCAGCAAGATGTCCAGCATCGAGATGAAAAGCATAGAAAGAGGCTCCTTCATGTCTACCATTGGCCTGATCATGCCTTCCTAAATAGAATGTCTGTCAAGATACCTTGTTAACAGTGATTATATCCATCTCCACCATTTCTTCTGGCAGAGTGTTCCAGCCCACGCCCACTCCCCAAGTCAAAAACTTGTCTTAATCTCCTTCTACTTCGCCTTAAATGGCAGGGTGGACTTGAAGGGCTGAATAGCCTATGTCTGCTAATATGTCTCCTGGTCTAAACCCATGCCTTTCTGTTTTTGTCACCCCTATTATGGGAAAAAAGATTCTGATTATCTACCCTTCCGATGCCTCTCATAATTTTAAATGCCTCTATCCGCTTCCTTTGTTCCAGATAAATCAATCCCAGCAGACCCACACTCTCCCCTTAACTCAAACCTGCTAACTCAGGCAACATTATGGTGAATATTCTCAGCACCTTCTCCCCTGAAATTACGACCTTCCCCTGGTGTTCAAGCTTAATACTCCAAATGAAGCTTAAGCAAAGTGATGGGATGGATTACTTTAGCCATTGTCACGGTTCCCATGTATTGCCTATCAATGAAAAGTGGTGGGTGGCTGTCTTTTAGTCTCACCATTAATGAAGGAATGACGCGTTAAATTCCGAAATATCAACTCCTAACTGGTGGGCATAGACTTAAGGTGAGAGGGAGAAAGGGAAAAAGAATAGAGGGACCAACAGTGTTCCTTCTTCACACAGTGGTGGATGTATTAAATGATTGCTGGAATTTAGAAGAATGAGAGGGGATATTATCGAAACATATAAAATTCTGAAAGGCATAGGTAAGATAGAAGTCGGAATCAGAATCAGAATTTATTGTCACAAATAAGTCCTGAAATTAGGTGTTTTGTGACAGCATCATAGAGCAAACGTTCATATTATAACCATCCTTACAACATTACTATAAGTTAAAAAAAAATAGTTCATGAAAAGTAAGGCAGTGACTTTGGGTTCATTCATCATTCAGGATTCTGATGGCAGCGGGCAAGAAGCTGTCCCTGCTCCGCTGAGTGCTCGTCTTTAGGCTCCTGCACCTTTTCCCCAATGGTAGCAGCGTGAAGAGGGCACGGCCTGGGTGGTGGGGGCCTTTCAGGATAGAGGCTGCTTTTTTAAGACATCAACTAATGTAGAGGTCCTCGATGGAGTGAAGTCTGGTGCCTGTGATTTCACAGGCCGGGTTATCAACCCTCCGGATTTCATTCTTGTCCTGAGAATTGACTCCTCCACACCAGGCAGTGATGCAACCAGCTAGTGTGCTCTCCATGGTACACCCTGTAGAGGTTTTCATGAGTCTTCAGTGGCGTACCAATCTTATCAGGCACCTCACAAAGTACAGCTGCTGGCGAGCCTTCTTTGTGATTGCATCAATGTGGTAGGTAAGTTCTTTCCATCGGTGGGGGGGGGAATACTAGAACATGGGGAAATAGCCTCAAGATCCAGGGTAGAGGATTTAGGACAGAGATGAGGAGGAACTGGTTTTCTCAGAGGGTGGTTGATCTATGGAATTCGCTGCCTGTTGAAGCAATGGTGGCCACCTCAGTAAATATATTTAAGACAGGTTGGATAGATTTTTTACTTACCAAGGCGATTCTCGCTGTCTGTAGGGAAGTCTATAATACAACTGCTCTATATGTCTGAAACAATGAAACCCCAGTCCTGCAACCAAGTTTCACTAATGGCTACATTAGTGCCAATCCATGCTCTAAGCTTAGATGCCTTTCCAACAATATTCCTTGTATTGAAATAGATGCACCTGAGAACATTTCCACCATGTAAAGCCCTTTGATTTACATGCAGTCTTCATCTTTTTCCTCCTCTACTCCACTATATGATCTGACAATCTGGTTCCCACACCCAACCCCCACCCCCTCCCCAAGTCTTTCAATCTAGTTTAAACACTCTCTCTTCTCCCCCCCCCCCCGAAAGAGCAGCAACAGCGAACCTTCTTGCAAGGATGTTAGTCCCCCTCCAGTTCAAATGCAACTGTCCCATCGTAACAGGACCCACCTTCTCTGGAAGAGAACCCAATGTTCCAGAATCCTGAAGCCCTCCCTCCTGCACCATGTCTTTAAGCCATGTGTTAAGCTGCATTATCCTCTTTTATTCTAACCTCACTAGCACGTGGCATGGGTAGCAATCCTGAGATCATAACCCCGGAGGTCCTGTCCTTCAATTTCGTGTCCAACTCTCTGAACTCTTTGCAGTATCTCATCACCCTTTCTACCCGTGTTATTGGCTGCTCAATCTCCCTCCTGAGAATGAACTCGATCTGAGATATCTCAGACCTTTGCACCAGGGAGGCAAAATACCATCTGGGAATCTCGAACCCTTCCACAGTCCCCCTAACTATGGAATCCCGTATCAATACAACTCGCCTCTTCTCCTTCCTTACCTTCTTAGCCTCAGGACCAGACACTGTGCTGGAGATCCGATTGCCATGGCTTGTCCCTGGCAGGTCACCCCGCCCCCACTAACAGTATCCAAAATATTATTGAGGGGAATCGCCACAACTCCTCTCCTGACTGTCACCCACTACCCTTCCTTCTGCCTCCTGGGTGTGATAGCGTCCCTGCAACTCCTATATCACCTCCTCAGCCTTTCAAATGATCCAGAGATCATTCAACTCCACCTCCAATCCCTTAACTCAATTCGTAAGAAGCTGCAGCTGGATGCACTTCTCACTGATCAAATCTTCAGAAAGAGCTTTGGGTTCCCTGGCTATCCACATTCTGCAAGCGGAGCATATCCCTGCCCTGGCTGCCTTTCCCATTGTCAAAGAAAGAGAAAAAGAAAGTTGTTGAGATTGTGCATACCCAGGCATGTGGAAAGCATTCAATCAAGCTCCTTTCTTGTGTTTTGTAGTTGATGGAAAGGCTTCTGGGCATCAGGAGTCGAGTCTCTTGCCGGAGAATATCCAGCCGCTCCTCTGTTCTTGTATCTGTGCTATTTATTTTCTGGTCCAATTAAGTTTCTGGCAGCCTCCAGGATAAAGATGCAGGCAATGCCATCCAATGTCTTGCTTGATGGATGTGATCATTGGTTTATTCCTTTTTATTTTGATTCACTTTATTTTTATCTTTTCAATTATGATCAAACATTTTAAAATATCTTGAATTAGGTTTGTTAAGATTTTTCAAATTAATTAATTTAATTATATTGAAAAAAATATTTAAAAGTAACTCTAGAATTCCTTTGTAGGTCAAGGCACAAAAAGCCATCATAATGTTCAACGTGCTCCAGGGACCACATGCCCAAGCCCAATGCATGAACTGCCATTCAAGTGTTTAACATGAACTATATAATTAGGGCTGGAAGTTCTAATTGAGTATGAGGGCAGTTGAAATTAGCTGAAGGCTAATTTCACTCACATTCTGGTGAAACGCACAGAGCTTGAGTGAGGAAACCACCAAGAGAGAGAGGAGTTTTGATTTGATTTCCCCATTGATTTGGCCTCAGCTTAACCTTACTGTCAAGACTTGCATTTCTGTAAATCTGATACATTCACTTCAATCTGACTCAAAAGTAACGCATAGACGGTACAGCCTGCTTATTGAACAAAAACCGCTTGGGCAGTGTCGGGTTTACTCAGCAGACCGTTAATGCATTGGGAAAAGCTAAGGACAGTTGGCTTCAAAGTAAAAGTGTAAAGTAGTAATAGAAAAAGGCAAATACAGAGTAGAATGGGTGTGAGCAATGTTAGTCAGTGCATTCAGGGATGACATTAGAATAGGACGACAATACCCTGATTACACTCACAATACTCTGAGCAGTACTGGAAGCCATGCTTCAGGAAAAATATACCAATCCAGTCCCCCCACCAAAAAAAATCAGTATTGTTGCGACAAGCAACTTTTAAACCTATAAAATAAGCTTAGTCCTCTGAGATTGCTCCATGCTCAGTTCAAGGTTGGAAGAAGCATCCAGAATGTCGGATACCTTGAACTTCCTATAAATGCTGCAGAAGGTAGTGAATGGAGCTAAAAGAATAATGAAAACCTCCTTCATTTCCATTGTTACGTCAAAGGCCAGCAACAATAGAAATTCACCAAGACAATGGTATCGTAAAACAATAATTTTTATTAATAATAAAACATCGAAACTTAACCCTAACAATGCACAAATATGTGTGTGTGTGTGTGTGTGTGTGTGTTTGTGTGTGTGTGTGTGTGTGTGTGTGTGTGTGTGTGTGTGTGTGTGTGTGTGTGTGTGTGTGTGTGTGTGTGTGTGTGTGTGTGTGTGGATTACCCAAACCATTACAGCTTAGGCACAATTCTGAAAAGTCATTTCAAAGTTCATTCTTAGAAATCCTGTGTTGAAACTCAGAACCTTTAAACTGATGATCAGAATTATGAAGTAGGTGAGACACTGAGTCATCAGACTTCTCAAAACTCATGAATTCTTGTGGAGTTGCTTTCAGAATTCCCCACTTCCTTGCATAGGGGTTATGAAACTTGTGACTTCCATGATGCTTTCACGAACCCAGGCAAGGGTTAAATGAAATGACCAGCAGAATGATCATTTAAAATACAGGAATGATCCTGTTCCCTTTCCCCAGACATAGGTCAATCAAAAATGGCCATTACAATGGCCACAGTAGATTACTGCTCTCCTCTGACAAGGAGAAACAGCAGAAGTGACCATCTCTCCCAAAGTCACTCCAATTCTGTCTTTCCAGATGACGTTCTGATGAACTAAATGCTGTTTCTTTTCCAAGTGTCTCCATCACCTGACTTGCTTGATCAATACTGGTTTCATTTTCAATTTTCCCAAAAGCCTGAGTCATAAGCAGGTGTCTTTGAACAGATGTCTTCTTGAGTAAACATCCATTGTTACAGCCTTTCAATTGAAAACAATAATGCTTTTTACAGCTTTGAATTAGGTGCCAGGCTGTCCGTTCAAAATGTTGTTAACTGTGAGTGTCTTTCCCTGTTCCAACCCCCAAAGAAACTCTACTTAAAAAAAAATAACAGAAGCCTGCAACACCATGAACTCCATCTATACCTTCTGCTGCCCAGGAAATTCAGCTAACATACCGAATGCTTATCACACTCCAGATTCACTCTCTTCTCTTTCCTCCCATCAGGGAGTGTGAAAGATTGCACTCTTAAAGATAGTTTTTTTTCACTGAATTAACTTTATACGTGCTGCCCATGCCTGGTGCTAATTGAAATTCCTTTTCCTTGTAATCCTATACCTGTAAATGGTGCTTTTTACATAGATGTATGCAATTCAGAGGAACCCCTTTCATTATATGCCAGTCATACATTTTAACGAAACACTTAAACTTAAAACCACGCCACCTCTCCCTTAAAATTATTCAAAGAGACACTGATCCCACCACCCTGTATGAAAGAGACTTGCAAACACTCAGAACCAATTGAGTAAAAGAACTTCACCTTATTTCTGCCTTAAATAAGAACATAGGAAGTAGGAACAGGAGTAGAGCAAAAATGGCCCATCGAGCCTGCTCCGCCATTCAATACGATCATGGCTGATCTAATTTATGACCTAACTCCACCTACCTGCCTTCTCCCCATATCCCCTAATTCCTTGTCGGGGTGTATCCTTTATTACTAAAATGTGACCCCCCCCCCAGGTTCTAAAATTTCTTTGAAGAGTATACAGCCTCTCCACATCCAAATTGTCACGACCATTCAGGAGCTTGTATGTTCCAAAAAAAAAGATAAGCTAATCAACCACGCGAAGCACAATCCTTTGGAGGAACTGAGCGGATCAAACATCATCAGTGGGAGAGCAAGAACGGTTGGCGTTTCGAGCTGGAACCCTTTCCCAAAACGGCTAAAGTGCGCAGGCGAAGCAAGAGTAAAATGGACAATGTGGGATTGGTGAACCTGATTGAGGTGAAACATGATGGGCAGAATGCTGGCAAATGCTGGACAGCGGGTGAGAGGGGCAAGAAAAACAACGGAGTCTAGTGGAGGAATGAGCCATGTAGGATGGAGTAGGTAATTGAAAGGCTGTCAGAGCTGGAATCTGATAAGAACAGTAAGTAAGAATAGTGGTATAAAGTGAGACCAGACAGAATAGAAGGGGGTGGGGGATGGGGGAGGAGAGGGAAGAAGAATCCAATGGTGGTGCGGTGAGGGGGGGGGAACCAAAGAGGAGGGGAAATGAGACCAGGTGAGTGGGAACATGGACAAAAAAGTGGAAGAAAGGGAAATGCATAAAGGGTACAGAAGAAGGGTGGGGGGGGGGGGTGTGGTGGGGAAACATTACATTAAATTAGAAAATTCTACATTCATACTATTGGGCTGTTGACTGCCCCAGATGGGAAA